>NC_064816.1:161503501-161619199 GCF_023721935.1 Panthera uncia | reverse complement strand
CCGCCGCCCCAGCCCGACGCCCACCCCCCGAAACCCCGGCCCCACGGCAGGCCCCTGGTCCCCGACCCCCCGACGCCGGCCCCACGCCGGCCCCGAGGCCCGACCCCCGCCCGCGGGCGGCCCTCACCGAGGACAGGGAGCCGGCAGCGGGCAGGAGGCGCGGCGGGGCGGCGGCCCGGGTCCCCTCAGCTCCGGCACGGCGGCGCTGGCGGCGGTGGCGGCGGCGGCTCCTCGCGCTTTCCTTTCTCTCCTTTCTCCGACAACAAACAGGAAGTGCGTCACGCGGCGGCGGCGGCGCGGCGACGTGCACTTCCGCCCGACCCTGACGCCGCGCATGCGCCCCGCCCCGCCCGCCTTCCCGAAGGTTCGCGGAGGCCGGGCGCTGGCGAGAGGCGGGGGTGGCGGGGAGCGGAGCCGGGCGCCGTGCCCCGGAGCCCCCCGCGCGTCGCGTCCCGCGCCCACCGAGCTTGGCGGCGGCGGCGGCTCTGGGACGCCTGGCCCGCGCCGGTCTTCGTCTCCCCGGGGCCGGCCGGCCTCGGCCGCCCGGGGACCCGCCTCCGTGACCTCCGCTAGTTTAGGCCACATTCAGGGTAACGAATAAGACACGGCAGGCGCAGGGGGAGCTCCGAGCGGAAGCGGCCCCTTTGTGAGCGGACGCCTGTGTGCACGCGCGACGTCCGCGTGTGAGCCTGTCGCCCCGCAGTGCCGGCCCCGGTGGGGGACCGAGCCCGGGGAGCTGCGTGCTGCGCGCTCCCTGCTCCCCTCCCGGAGCCCACTCCCCAAGCCCAGCGCCCTTCTGGCTGCCGCCGAAGGTGGCGTTCCCGGCGGCCGCCCGAGCCGCTTCAGGGAGCTGCTCGGTCTTCCTGCGTGTCTCCCGTGCGCCCGGGACGTACGCACGGTGTTACCCTTCTGCTTGCTCTGCAGCCAGTCTGCCTAGCCCAGCTGAAGAACCCGCAAGGGAAGAGGGGAGAACCGTGCCCCCATGGGGCCGATCCGAGTCCTCCGGATCCTCTGGTAGAGCACACCGTCCACACTTTTTATTTGTAACAGCCGATCACTAACCTTCACTGTAGGCATCTGGAAGGTTTAAGCAGCCGTGGCTCTAGTTTTAACTGCTCTAGGGGCTGAGGGCGGGCCGCCCCGAGACCCAAGACGGGCCACTGTGGCATGAAGGTGATTTTGAGGTGAAGGCGGTGGAGCCCCTGTGAGCTCAAGAGAACCCCTCCCTTGATAACATGGAAGTTACAGTCCTTCTCTTTGAAGTCCCAGACCCCTGCCTTCTTCTCAATTCAGGAGGACACGTATCCCTCACTTGGCCTGACTTTAGAATTTCCATGGCTGTGTGGGTTCCCCATGTGTAAGCTATTAAATTGGATATTTCTCCTGCTCGTCTATCTCACATTGATTTGATCCTTAATCCAGTTAGAAGGACTTGGAAGACAGGAATTCTGGCTTCCCTGTAAGGAGACAGGACACTCTTGCTACCCGAGGCTGCTTCAAAATGAAACATTCTTTTACATTGTGTGTATTCTTTTGTTTCTTAAACCCTCATTGTATCACAAGGTAGATTTTAGTAAGTAACCAGTCAGCAAAAGGAAACAAAAAAGTTTCTTTGAGTCAATTTCCTACAATGTTTCCTTTAACACAACACTTGATGGTAACACTTAAGATAGGCTCAGCAGAGACCAGCACTTCATTCAGATATACGCACAATTTGGCACAGTCCCGTGTAACCGTATATACCAGCCCGCTGAGGGAGTTTTATTTCCCTTCCAGTGTTGACAGTGCTATCATGTGACATTTCACATTTAAACAAGTCCCTACAGCAAGTGTGAGCTAATCTTGAAATGCAGACAGCACAGAGACTTGAATTTTAAATAGAAAGTGGTAGGCTCACCACAAATAACTTCTTCATTCTCCCTCCAAAAATAAATAAATAAATACATACATAAATAAATAAATAAATAAATGTTTGTTAAAACATCTGTCAATGCAGTGAACCGCATCACCAGAAAAACCAACGAGGACAGAACAAGTCTCCAGCCCTGACGGGGTCCACGTGGTGTTCTGGATGAACATTAAATAAAGGCCCTAAATGGCAATGCCTAAGTAACTCTTTTAAAAAAAGAAGATGGGCCACCTGGGTGGCCCAGTAGGTTGAGAGTTCAGCTCTTGGTTTCCGCTCAGGTGAGTTCCAGCCCCAGCTCTATGCTGCCAGGGCAGAGTCTGCTTGGAATTCTCTCTCGGTCCCAGCCTCTGCCCCTCCCCCTCCATTCTCTCCCCTCCCCCCCCCATAAATGAATAAATAGACTTAAAAAAAAAAAGTAACTCTCTTAAGTAAACAACAGAGATCTTTCAAGATAAGATTCAGGATTTATTCCAAAATTAATGTTAGCCCAGATAGTGGTGCTACTGGAAACTCCAGTCCACAGGACAATTATCTCGAGAAGGAACAGCAAGGATTCCCACGGGAGGAAGGCACCTTTGCAGGGGAAGGAGGAGGCAAAGCAGAAGTGCAGAGTCGGCCTGCGGAGGGTGAGCAGGTGGTGTAAGAGACACAAAGGCTTTGCACCGTGAGAATGGGAAGGAATTCCCTGTGTGGAGGCAAGGACTTGACTCCTTATCTGGTGGGAAAGAAAGCTACTCGATGACAAACCTGTGGTCTGCAGCGTGGCTGGAAGAGTAGGGAGGCTCTGACTTTGTTGCCTCGCCTGTAAAGTGGGGATAATAGGCTTGTTGTGAGGGTTGCGTGTGTTCGTCCCAATGCCTGGCATTCAGTGATATTCAGTAAGTGATAGCTCTCCCGTGTCACGGCCTCTTTGAGAAACTGGTAAAGGTCACAAACTTCATCCCAGAAAAATGTGCAAGCGATAGGAGGGCATCTGCAGACCTTGCACACCCTGACACACACACAAACCCTCCAAGCCCGTCCACGAGTCCAGGAAGGTCCAGAATGACAGGCAAAGGTCCAGAATGACCCGTGAAGGTCCAGAGTGCCAGGTGAAGGTCCAGAATGACAGGTGACAGTCCAGAACGACAGCTCAGCGCTATCAAACTGTAAAATTGATGCTTGATCCAAGAACAACATTTGTAACAAATCTCCCAAAGGCAGTAAGTGAAGGAAAGAGAGGGGGAAAAAGGCACCTGTAAGGTGACTGATGACAACTTTGAAGAAGGCAGCTCCTTCTTACCAGGAAATCTCATGCCAGCCGTAAAAATAACAATGGAGTTCTAGTTCCTGACATCAAATAAACCCAAGGTACCTTATGATAGTGGGTATAATGTGATACCACTTTTATAAAATCGTCTTCGTGTATGTGTGCGTGTGTGCGCGCACGTAGGTGCAAGTGGGCTTTGAGCCGCCTCCTTTCTCACTCACACTTGCCAGCTGGTCTCCCGGTTCCGGCACAAGGCTTGGGGGCAAAGCTTGCCCCACCGGGAACTGAAACCACCCCCTGGAGCCCGAGGACCAGATACCCCCGCGATGGGCCCCAGGATAAGATGGATCTGACCTTCACTGCCCGCCAGCCAGGCCCCATCCCCCTCTGCCCACATTTTCCTCCTATGAGCCCGGAACTCGGTCCAGCACTCTGGTGACCGTCTCTGAGTCACTACTGTGCTTTCTTCCTGGTGTCGGCCTCGCTGAAACAAGTCCTTTTCTCGGGTTCCCACCGCTCGTTTCTCTGCCTCTGGATTCTGTCCGCGGCGAGCGGCCAGGCCTGGTCTGTTTGGGACCCGGAGCCGGACGCCCCTGCAGCCCTGCGCCCCCCCCCCCCCCGGCTACCTAGGGGCCGAGGGCAGGTCTTTCGGAGGTAGTGTGCTAAAACCTGAAGTTTATTTTGGGTGAAAAGCAATCTAAGCCCAGCAGCTTCAGGAAAAGCTCTTTACCTCCCCAACTGCCCAGATTTACATTGGAAAGAAGAGACTGCCCCCGGAAGAGAGCTACCAACAAAGGTCCCCTTCTAGAGAAACCTACCCGCATGACAATGCAGCCTTGTGGTCCAAGTATCTCCTGTCCCCTTCCTGCTGAAGGCCTTCCTTCCTTTGTTTCCCCAGGCCCCACCCGTCTCCTTAGCATGGGGTGTCACGTAAGCCTCCAGACTGTCTTTAAAATCTCCAGTGGGTGCGGATCCCTGGTATGTGCAAAATTAAGTCTGATTTCCTCCTGTTAATATGTCTCCTGTCCATTTGATCCTTAGTCCAGCTAGAAGGACCTTGAAGTTCAAAGTAAATTTCTTCTTCCCCAACACACGTGTGCACGTATGCATATGTGTACATGAAATACACACAATATGGGAGGAAAATTATTTTCCCTCTTCCCACCTGAGCTGTTGGCTAATAATGAAGGAGAGATAAAGGAGGAAAGCAAATACAGGCGTATTAACGTGTATGCCTCAGGTATACATGGGAGATACTCAGGAGCTGCCCAAGCCACCTTGGCATCTTCAACTAAAGGCAAAAGAAAGTGGTGGAGTCGGGGGGAGGCCAGTCTAGGGAGGTTATCAGGCAAAGCAGCGGAAACAAGGTTGGGTTGGTGTGCAGATCTCCGTCCCCTGCCGTCTCCAGCGATAGAAGTTTCTCGTTGTTTGGAATCCTCTCCCACTGCTGAGAGGGAGACGCCCTTCCACGTGGAGACCCCCTTGTACAGGCAACTTCCCCTTACCAGAGGGCAAGCGTTGACATAACCCTTAAGGCAAAGAGGTGTATGTATTCGGGGGCAGCGTACTTCACTTCTCCAATGTATACGCTCAGAAAACCAGAGGAATATTCAGCCAATTGTTAGAGCTGCTTCCCAGTCAGATTTCACTTAGTTCTTACTTTCTTCTTTCTCATTGTATGAACTTCTGTATTACCCATAAGACACACGATTCACGCAGCAGAAGCCACAGAGTGGCAGAGTCCCTGCGGGACCCTGTGGGACCCTGTGGTGTGGGGTGAGGCGGCAAGAGGCTGAAGCAAAGCAGTGCAAAGGCATGAGGAGTGCATTCTCATTTACCCATGTATTGAGCACCTACTGTATACCAGCATAATGCCGGGCCCGAGACGCAGGTCAGAGGAGACAGCCTCACTCCCTCGAAGAGCGTAGGGTCCAGTGAGACGACAGCCCCGTGAGCCTGGTGCTGTGGGAGCGCCGCGAGGCTCTGGTGGGGTTTTGGAGTGATGGGGTCCAGAGCCATGGCCAAGAGCGGATTCCTGAAGACGTCTTTGGTGCAAAAAGTTGATCATTAAAGCACGGGGGTGGGACCCGTGGGCAGAAAGAGCTGCCCTGGGGTTGTGTAGAGTGAGTGGTTATTACTCTGGAGCCGGGGAGGGAAAGTCCAGGGGAAGTTTCCAGAGGGAGATTTGCATATGCTACTGAGGACTCACAGGCTCCTGCAGGCCTGGCGGGCGGTGGTCGCAAGGTGCTTTCCCCTCTAGCGGAAGCATTAAGACAGGAGGGTCCTGGAGATTAGGCTACGGATGGGACGGCCTTTTCTGGTAGTTCATTCACTAAGACATTTGTAAACTGATGGAGCTCGCATCCCGCATCTCGCCATCACTGTGACCTCTATCAGTTAACCATTGCTTTCTTTCCCTTTCCTTTGTCCTCAGCGCCAGGCTTACCTGAGGAATGTCACACACATCCCATGGGGGGGGGAGGGGTGCTGGCTTGCGCTCTGCCCTCAGCCTGCCCCCTGCTCCCTCATCAGCTCCAGGCCCAGAGCAGGGGGATGTGGGTGGGGGTGGGGTGTCCAGATCAGGTGGGGCCAGGAGGCAAGGAAAGCTTCCCGGAAGAGTGAGTCCTGAAGGATGTTCGAGTTAAAAGTTGAGTCCCTGTGGGGTTAGAGAGAATTCCAGACTCAGGAAAACATTCCAAGGGTGGCCAGGACTGAAAACAAAAACAGAGGCTCCTGGCTGGCTCAGTCTTGATCTCAGGGTTGTGAGTTTGAGCCCACATTGGGTGTAGAGCTTACTTAAAAATGAAATCTTTAAGAAAACAATAAAAGGTACCAATTTCATTTTTTTTTTAATTTTTTTTTTTATTTTTGGGACAGAGAGAGACAGAGCATGAACGGGGGAGGGGCAGAGAGAGAGGGAGACACAGAATCGGAAACAGGCTCCAGGCTCCGAGCCATCAGCCCAGAGCCTGACGCGGGGCTCGAACTCACGGACCGCGAGATCGTGACCTGGCTGAAGTCGGACGCTTAACCGACTGCGCCACCCAGGCGCCCCCCAATTTCATTTTTTTAACATTCATTCTTGAGAGAGAGAGACAGAGCATGAGCAGGGGAGGGGCAGAGAGAGAGGGAGACACAGAATCCGAAGCAGCTCCAGGCTCCGAGCTGTCAGCACAGAGTCCGACGCGGGGCTCGAACTCACAAACCACGAGATCATGACCTGAGCCGAAGTCGGACGCTCAACCAACTGAGCCACCCAGGCTCCTCTAAAAGGTACCGATTTTCGGGGCGCCTGGGTGGCGCAGTCGGTTAAGCGTCCGACTTCAGCCAGGTCACGATCTCGCGGTCCGTGAGTTCGAGCCCCGCGTCAGGCTCTGGGCTGATGGCTCGGAGCCTGGAGCCTGTTTCCGATTCTGTGTCTCCCTCTCTCTCTGCCCCTCCCCCGTTCATGCTCTGTCTCTCTCTGTCCCAAAAATAAATAAAAAACGTTAAAAAAATAAATAAAAAAAAATAAAAGGTACCGATTTTCAAACAAACTGTTGTATGTTCTAAGAATGACAACATGATCCTTGTTTCGGAAGGAAAATCTTTTTTGCTTACAAAAAGGCAGTGCTACTGTCATTGGAAACCGACCTCCGTGCTGCAAGCCGCAATGTTCCCTGAAGACAGAGTTCGGGATAAAGAGAAATGATAGCTTACTGCTTTGCCGGGCAGAGGAAGGGTCTGGGGGTTTCCTAGGGAAACACAGGATCGGGCCGGCGTCCACAGGAGGTGTGTGTGCGCCACCAGCCTCCTCGGTTATTTTCAGGGTGGTCCTGGGCTCCTGAAACGACAAGCTAAGAAGGGAAGAGAGGAGGAATGAGGAGGAGAGGAAGAGCGTACTTTGAAATCGAGCTTTGCTGAAGCAGTACTCAGCCGTTTTCCCTTTTGTTCAACTTTCTGCCCGTAAGTGGTTCACCGTCAGCAAGGCCCAGAGGGAAACGACGGAGGCCGACGGGCACCCCTGCGCCCCGGCTACGTTTCGGGTAAGAGGCTTCCTTGAGGAGAAGCACATCGGTGCAGAAGTTCACGAGTTTCCGTGACGACGTGGGCAGCCGGGACCGGGGCTGACGGCGCAGGCCTGGCAGGAAAGGCATCGGGCTGGAACGTGTCGTTACCAGACTCTGTCATTCCCTCTGTGGCATCCGCGTCCCAGAACAGGATAACCTCTACAGATCAGGGTTCCCCGCGCGAGAGGCAAGGGTCTTGAGGAATGAGCAAGGGGCCCGCCTGGGGGTCCCCCGAAGGAGGGGAGTCACAGAACCAGGAGGAGTTACCACGTCGGCAGGGGAAAGAGCCTGTTTGGATGGAAGGAGAGAGTCGAGACCTTGACCATGAGGAGGAAGCAGTGGGGGGCGGGGGGAGGGAAGGTCTAACTGGAAGACCTTGTCACCGGTTGTTACCTTGTTACCTGGGGCGTCAAAGCCCCATCAAAGCTGAAATTGAGGTCTGAGAGCCTCCTCCCCTGGGAAGAGGAGGAGAAGGAAAGAGGGGCCAGGAGGCGGTGGGAGACCCCAGGAAATGGGGCATCACTGCCCTCAGGGAAGGGATTTCCAAAAAAAACTCTTGGTTCATATCATCAAGTTCAAAACAAAGGAGGGTCAGAAGGTTCCTGATCAAAGTGTCGGTGGCCTTTTGATGGCAGGAGTCTGGTCCCGGCCCAGGATCGCACGGGATTGCCTTCCGGGGACCCAGGCAAAGTCGGGGGGATTTGTCCTGGAAGGAAGATGGCGGGAGAGACAAGGGAAGGGAAGGCTTGAGTGTCTCTGATTTGTTTCTGGTTGTGCCCCAAAGGCACATTTCCAGAGCCGGTGGGCAGAAAAGGGACTGGAGACACTGGTGAGAAAAGCGGTCAGTAATGGAGTTCCCTCTCGAAGGTCTGGAGCTCCCGGACGAAGCACAAATGTGGAAGAATTGACTTTGAAAAAGAGGGATTTACATCTGTTCCTTCAAAACAGGGAGAAAAAAAGCGGAGACGGGTGGGACTGCTGACCGCTGACCCACAGCCCAGCCCCAGCGAAGGAGGCGGCCTGGCGATCGCAGATCCTCTGGGGCGATTGTGGGGGACGCTGGGGGCAGCGCGAGAGTCAGGCAGCAGAGAAGTCCCCTCACCTTCTCAAAGGAAAAAGGCGCTCAGTAAATTTACAGAGGAACACAGTAAATTGTGAAGCTCTCACACTGCCAGGTCTCTGGGACAGTGGGGTTCTTTAGCCGAGCAGGAAGGGACAGAGTCCTGACCCAGAGCCCCGAGAGGGAGAACCAGCCGCTTTTAGGTAGCCACCACTCTGGGACACTGAATTCACTTTTGTGCCTGTGTCCCCTTAACGCCCATCCATGATGCCATGACTTTAACCATGCCGGGAGCCACAGTCTGTAAACTAGGAATCACGACAGCCACTATACCTTATATGGGCGTTGGAGAGAATTAGTTCTTTGAGATCCCCAGATGAAAGGTACAACGAAAGCACAAGGTATTGTAGACAATGGGCTATTTCACATACATATTTAATGTGTCTCTTTAACGGAAACACTGCCTTCGAAGCCTCAAGGGAAAATATGTCTCTCAAAAATCCCAAAGGTACACAACACTCCATCACTCTCAAAGAATCCAACATATATAAGTGTTAAGTTTTAGATTTCCTGCCTTCGAAACACATTGTGCACAATTTATATCGGAAGTGGCCGCTTATGGGGCGCCTGGGTGGTTCAGTCGGGTGAGCGTCCGACTTCCGCTCTCAATTCGTGAGTTCCAACCCTGCATCGGGCTCTGTGCTGACGGCTCGGAGCCTGGACCCTGCTTCGGATTCTGTGTCTCCCTCTCTCTCTGCCCCTCCCCCACTCACCTTCTGTTTCTCTCTCTCTCTCTCTCTCTCTCTCTCTCAAAAATAAACGTTAAAAAATAATAAAAAAAAATAAATGACACACACCACACGCATCTAGCAAATACACACACATCTGCTGAGTCATTTAAAGGACCCCTCAGGGGGCGCCTGGGTGGCTCAGTCGGTTAAGCGGCCGACTTCGGCTCAGGTCATGATCTCACGGTCCGTGAGTTCGAGCCCCGCGTCGGGCTCTGTGCTGACGGCTCAGAGCCTGGAGCCTGTTTCGGATTCTGTGTCTCCCTCTCTCTCTGACCCTCCCCCGTTCATGCTCTGTCTCTCTCTGTCTCAAAAATAAATAAACGTTAAAAAAAATATAAAAAAAATAAACATTAAAGGACGCCTCAGACATAATACGTGTATGAATATACAGGGAGAGAACATGTGGCGAAACGTTAATAATTAATGGATCTAAGTGAAGGATATAAAAGAGTCGTTCTACTATTCTGCAACTTTGATATTTTTCTTTTTTTTAATTTTTTTTAACGTTTATTTATTTTTTGAGAGACAGAGACAGAATGCGAGTGGGTTAGGGGCAGAGAGAGAGGGAGACACAGAAGCAGAAGCGGGCTCCAGGCTCCGAGCCGTCGGCACAGAGCCCGACGCGGGGCTCGAACCCACGAGCTGTGAGATCGTGACCTGAGCCGGAGTCGGCCGCCCAACCGACTGAGCCACCCAGGCGCCCCGATATTTTTCAAAGAAGGTGCGGGGCATTGTGAGGCGGGGAAGGGGGGAGGACACAGGAGGAGGAGACGACTGGAGGGCCGTCCCTGGGAAGCAGAGTGCGAAGGCAGATTCGAACATCTGGGTCCAGACACCTGTTCGAATCGGATGCAGGGAGACTGTACCCACGTGTAGCATAAACAGGCCCAGGGAGAGAGGAGCCCCCACGTGACCCCCTTGTGACCTGTCACTCCCGTGGCCACGCTCACCAAGCGTTAGCGGTGGGTGGTTCTGTACTTCTGATGCAGGTAACAAAGTTGCATCCACTTGACCTTGGAAGTGGGTCAAGCCGGGCTTTGACTGATCTGTGCGTGCAGCTTCTGACTCATGACATTCTTCACAGGGTAAGTCACACTTCTCTCATCATTAAAGGAGCAGAAAATTTGCATGTGAAACATGCAAAGGACTAGCTTCCCACAAACCCATCACCCCACTCCCACGCTCAGACCCTGCAACATCACCTCTGCACCTGATGACCAGGGGGCACGGGGTCGCAGACGCCTCCCTGGGGGTTCTGCTCCCGGCTCAGAAGACCCGCTCATCCCTAGACACGAATCGATATTAAACAAGCATAACAGTAAGCGATTACTTCACAAATGGGTTGCATATAGTCAGCGTTTCTACAAAATGGATACAGAAAGAAACCACACAGCCCAGTATCTAGAAACAAAAGAACGGCACGCTGCTAAAACTTCTCTGTAGGTTCTTATTCGTTCCAGTGGCTTTCCTTTGATCCCTAAGTGGCTGCCCAGCCCCATGACAGTCACATCACCGAACTAAGCATCGAGTAATTTAAGTGGTGAAAACGCCATAAGCTGTTTCATCACTGTGTTCACCTTGCTAAGCAAGTGACCCACACACTGTTTGCAGCCACAGTGATGTTCTCAGCAGGTGCTCCGTAGGTAGCCGCTGACTAAGGAATCCCAGAGTTCCAGAGTGCCTCAGAGACCCAAATACCAATTTAAAGCTAAAACTTCTAGGGGCGCCTGGGTGGCTCAGTCGGTTGAGCGTCCGACTTCAGCTCAGGTCGTGATCTCACACTCCGCGAGTTTCGAGCCCCACGTCGGGCTCTGTCCTGACGGCTCAGAGCCTGGAGCCTGTTTCGGATTCTGTGTCCCCCTCTCTCTCTGCCCCTCCCCTGCTCATGCCCTGTCTCTCTCTGTCTCAAAAATCAATAAGAACATTAAATAATTTATAAATCAATAAAAATAGAAATAAAACTTCTAGGGGCGCCTGGGTGGCTCAATCGGTTAAGCGTCCGCCTTCAGCTCAGGTCATGATCTCACGGTTCACAGGTTCGAGCCCCACATCGGGCTCTCTGCTGACAGCTCGGAGCCTGGAACCTGCTTCGGATTCTGTGTCTCCCTCTCTATGCCCCTCCCCTGTGCGTTCTCTCTCTTCATTTCTTTCTCTCTGTCTCTCAAAAATAAAACATTTTTTAAAATTTAAAACTAAAGCTAATCGAAGAGGACACACGTAAAAATCTTTGAGACTTCCATCAACAGAGATTGTCCATGCGGGATACTGAAAGCATTTGTCACAAAAGGGAAAATGGATCGATTTTTTGGACTTCATTGAAATGAAACACTTTTATGAAGAAATGAGAAGACAAAGCCGAGACTGAGAAGTCTCCCTCCGGGACGAAAATCCGCGTTGTTTACCGCCTCACACCCACCGAGACAGCTACTATGGAAAAAGCAGGAAGTGAGTTCTGGCGAGGATGTGGGGAGAGAGGCTGGCGTCCTTGTGCCCTGCTGGTGGGGATGGAAACTCGGGGGTAGCCGCCCCGGAAAGCAGTATTCTCATTCCTCAAAAAACTAAAACTAGAATTACCATGTGTCCCGGCAATCGCACTTCCGGGCGTGTGCCCAGAAGAATGGAAAACAGGCTCTCGGGGAGCCACGTGCACACCCACGTTCACGGGGCGTGGTTCGCGGCGGCCAAGACGGGGAAGGGACCCGCGTGTCCGCTGACAGATAAACGGACAAGCAGAACGTGGTCCCTACATGCCATGGAATACGATTCGGCCCTAAAAGGGAAGAAAATCCGGGACGCCTGGGCGGCTCCGTTGGTTGAGCGTCCGACTCTCGATTTCGGCTCAGGTCACCATCTCACGGTTCGTGGGATCGAGCCCCGGGTCAGGCTCACGCTGCTTGGGATTCTCCCTCCCCCTCTCTGCCCCTCCCTGCCCAAATACATACATAAACTTTAAAAAAAGGGGAGAAAATCTGCAACATAGATGAGCGTTCACATCATGCTCGGTGACGTGAGGCACTCACCGAAGGACAAATCCCGTGTGATTCCGCACATGCGAGCCGTCGGGAGCCGTCAGATTCAGAGACAAAGAATGGGGGGGGGGGGGGGGGGGGGGGGGGGAGGGGTCCAAGTTAGTGTTTCACAAAATAGAGTCCTGGAGATGTTGGCGGTGATGGTCCCACAACAAGGGGAATGTATTTAACACTACTGAGCTGCAGACTTAGAAATGGTTAAAACGCTAAATTTTATGTGTATTTTACTACACACACACACACACACAATAATTGGAGAAAAAAAGTCTGATGTGTGATCTTCCAGGCTTGCCCCCTGGCCATGACAAGGCTTTGTCCCTCTCACTGGATTTCAGTCTTCACCTGGGGCCGGCCCGGGAACGGCCCTCTGGACCCGCCGTGGCCCCAGAAGGTCAGCAGGTAGGCAGAGGCGAGCAGGCCTTACAGAGGAGGCAAGGCATTTGTGACCTTCTCTGTACAAGCTTCCCAAAGTGAGGCAAGGCTGCCTATGGAGTAATGAGCTCCCCATCGCTGGAAGCATTCAAAGTGTAAACTGACATTTGTCAGGCTATCCGAGGGGAGGTTTGAGCGATGGGGAGTGCATGGGGGGAGGGCCAAACATCTTGGAAATGCGGGACCCTGTGGGGTGAGGCCCCCATTGGTGGGTCCCGGAGCCCAGAGGCACCCAGCTGGATTCCTTCTCCGTTTGGCATTTCTTGACTTAACCGAACTCTATTGTGCATTTCTTCTTTCCCACGTGTGCCAAGCCAAGCAGAGCACTGAACGGCGGAACCAGGCAGCTGATAAGGACGTGAAAGGGTGCACTTTGACCTTCAGGGGCCACGCTCCAGCTCCGAGAGCAGGAGAGAACATTGCTCAGAACGCCGTCTCTGGTGTTTGTGGAAAAACTCAGTTTTTGGATCAGTGACAAGGAGCATCTAGCTCAGTACCCACGCGCATTACCAAGTAGGACGCAGGCCCCACTCTGCTCGATAGGGCGGGCTCTGGATATGCTGCTCCCCTGTTCTGGAAAAATCTCACGAAGGGAATCCTGACCGACGAACGCTCGTGGCCCCGGGAGCTGGGTCCGAACACTGGGCTGGAACCCCACACAGCCTCGGCCGCTCCTCTCTCTGTCTCCTGTGGGTCGCAAAGGGCCAGCCCCGCGGTCACACTGCCCCACCCGGGCAGAGTCCTTCGGATTTCCAGCCAGAAGCCTGCTGCTTAGACGCCAGCAGAACTAGATCCAGACGAGGACTCCTGGGCTCCCAGACGCTGAGGAGGGACCGCGGGCAGTGGATTGTCCGAATCGGGGAGAGGTGGCGTCGGGCCCGGGGCGGGGACACCGCCCCGTCAGGACCCACAGGGCTGAGAGAGGCCCGCTCTCTTCCCTGGGCGCTCGAAGGGCTGGCTGGCTTTACCCAGAATGGGGGGGGGGGGACAGGAGGACCCAAGTGCGGCTCCGGAGCCCCTCTGCCGCCTGTCGCGGCCCCTCTTACACCCCGAGAAGGACAGCGAAGGAGCACGCAGCTGGTGCGACCGAACGGAACGCAGATCCTTCGGTCCTCTCGTTTGACTGCCTGACAGAACCCAGATTGGGGCCTGTGCCAGGAAGAGAGAGCGTCACCAGAGGTAATGTTCTACATCAGGAAGACTTACCTGCTTGCGGGTGTCCTGAATAAAAAGAATTCACAAGAGCCACACTTTCGGTTTCGTGGAGGAAGCCTTTGTTATAAGGGAAAGGGAATATAAGGAATGAAGCAATTATTTTTTTTTAATTTTTTTTAACGTTTATTTAGTTTTGAGACAGAGAGAGACAGAGCATGAACGGGGGAGGGTCAGAGAGAGGGAGACACAGAATCCGAAACAGGCTCCAGGCTCTGAGCAGTCAGCACAGAGCCCGATGCGGGGCTCGAACTCACGGACCGTGAGATCATGACCTGAGCCGAAGTCAGATGCTTAACTGACCGAGCCACCCAGGCGCCCCAGGAATGAAGCAATTATAATAAACATGAAGAGGGAGAGAAGGATAGAGAAGAACAAAGAAGGATTTTTTGGGGGGAATGTTTATTTATTAGAGAGCGTGAGATGAGGAGGGGCAGGGAGGAAGGGAGAGAAAGAGAATTCCAAGCTGGCCCCACACAGTCAGCACACACCCTGACGTGGGGTTCCATCTCACGACTGTGAGATCACGATCCGAGCCCAAATCAAGGGTCGGACGCTTAACTGACTGAGCCACCCAGGCGCCCCACCAACGAAGTCTCAACACACCAGATCGGGTACTCCCAACGTGGAACCTTCCGGCTGGAGTCACAACTGAGGGTCCTGGGCGGAGCGTCCTCCCCTGAGGTGAGACTTCCAAAGAGCTCTTCTTCCAAAGAGTAGGCCAATAGATGGGGCGCCTGGGTGGCTCAGTCGGTTGGGCGGCCGACTTCGGCTCAGGTCATGATCTCACGGTCCGTGAGTTCAAGCCCCACGTCGGGCTCTGTGCTGACGGCTCAGAGCCTGGAGCCTGCTTCGGATTCTGTGTCTCCCTCTCTCTCTGACCCTCCCCCCGTTCATGCTCTGTCTCTCTCTGTCTCAAAAATAAATAAACGTTAAAAAAATTAAAAAAAAAAAAAAGAGTAGGCCAATAGATATGCTACCCCTGTGTGGTTTGTGGTTAGTCATTGGGTTTGCCTAAGTGCAGTCCCTAAGCGAGCGGTGTTTTCTTATCGTGTCTCACGATCTCGGGAGCACGGGGGCCTTCACATACCTCTTCCGTCCCTGAGCCATCCCAGGGGGCCAGCCTCGTCTGGCCCCAGGACGTGAGGCAAGTGAATCCCTCTGGGCATCAGGAACAGAGGGGCCAATTCT
Source organism: Panthera uncia (assembly GCF_023721935.1). Taxonomy (NCBI): domain Eukaryota; kingdom Metazoa; phylum Chordata; class Mammalia; order Carnivora; family Felidae; genus Panthera; species Panthera uncia. The sequence goes on along the minus strand of NC_064816.1, from coordinate 161,604,277 downwards.
GATCCTGAGGCCGAATACGGAGCGCAAGCCAACCAGCCCCCCGTGGTTGGTCCGTGCAGCTCGGGGCAGAAACACGTCACAAGTCACATAAATTGCTTCTGTACAAAACATCTATCTACCGAGCATTTGCTTCTCTGACCTGGGGAGCTGTCCTGCTCGCCCCTGCTCCCCCCTTCCCTCAGGATGGTGTATGAGCCACAACTGCCTGACTGCCTTGGAGCCTCCTATGTTGATGGGGTTCCCGTGCGTACAACGTTGGCTTTTCGCTGTTATTCTGTCTTATCCCAATTTAATTGTTAGACCAGCCAAAGAACCTAGAAGGGAAGCAGGGAAATTTTCCCCTTCCCTGCAGAATCCACGTATAAATTTTCCCCGTTGTCTCAAAAGGTCTTCCACTTTCGCTTTCTATGCAGGGTCTGGGCAAGACTCATGCTTGGCACTTGGGTTTATCTCTTCTTTTTATTTTAGTCCCCCAAGTCTCCTCCCCCTTCTGTTTCCCATGACACTGGATTTGGCAGAGTCCAGACGTGTTGGCTTGTAGGATGTCCCACACTCGGGATTTGTCTAATTATTTCCTCGTGATTAGATTTAGGTGATGTTGTTTGACAAGATGGGTGCAAGATGGGCCTCACTGCCGAGGACCCTGTGTCACCCTTGGCGGGAGCATGGTGACCCTCTCGATTGCAAAGGTACAAGTTTGCCTTTGCCACGAACGCATCACCTGAAAGGTGGCATGTTGAAATGACAGCACAGCACTTGGGGCACCTGGCTGGCTCCGTCGGTGGAGTACGTGACTCTTGACCTCAGGGTCGCTGGGCGTGGAGCCCGCTTTAAAAAAAAAAATGACAGCACAGCACTTCAGGCCCATATGAGCAGGACTGTGAATCAAAAAGGCAGCCGAGCGAGATTTGTATCTACAACCTGGAAACTGCAAAGTAAATACACACCTAGGGATGTGTAGACAAGGTCAAGGACTCACAGCACGAATCCACCGCTGCTGCCTTTGTGCGGACGGTGCTGCTGATTTTCTACTTCCTTGTTTGCCATGTTTGGTGTTTTCTGGATCTTTCACGATGAACGGGTATGGCTTTCATAATTCTGAGGGAGACATTTCGGAAAGTTTTGAGGAGAGAAGAAAGGAGGGGAGGAGGAACCCCCGGGCCCAGCAGTGGATACCTGGCGTGGGGTGCGGGCGGGCGGGGCGCAGGAGCAGAGGGCATTTGTGCCCGTACCAGGGTCCCCTCGAGCTACAGCCGTGGTGGTGCCCTGTCCCTGCACCCAGTGCTGCCTCCATCGTGAGTCCCTCAGTAAATACCTCCTCCTGGGCTCCTCAGTGGACCCAACCTTTCCTCATGGGACCCTGACGACATTGGCCCCTCCTGCACCACCCGCCCGAGCCTTCCTCGGGGCTTGGCTGGGACATACCACGGGCACACAGTGGGGCTCCCACGCCTCCACAGCCTGACACACAGTGGGTGCACCGTGAGCATCTGTCGACCAAATGGGTGAAGAAGAGGGTGAAGATATTGTTGGACACAGCGGAGAGGCTACAGGCTTTTGTGCCAGATGCCAGAGGCTCAGGAAGCTCCTTGCAGTCCGGGGAATAGTGACGACCGGCCAGGAGGGGGAGGTCTTCAACACCTTGAGGGGGCAGGGGCTGGGGTCTGGGCGCTGAGAGGCTGAAGGGCCTGTGACCTGGCAAGGTGCACAGCCATGCTGGCCCTCAGGGGCGCCCCGGGGTGTGCAGGACCCAGCTCCCACGGCCCCGCCCAGCGCCGGCCACCCCCTCCCCCCACACACACATCGGTTCAGGCAGGGAAGGGAGAGCCCGCAGCCACAGACACAGCACAGCTTTGCGGGGCCGGTCGTTTCTTTGTTCTCCGCTTTGGTGCTCTTGGATGCAGAGAAGTGTGTCCCAGCACACGGGTGCTGCGGCCTCCCCTCCCCCTGCGCCCACGCACCTGCCCGCTGGCCTCTGCGGCCTCCCCTCCCCCTGCGCCCACGCACCTGCCCGCTGGCCTCTGCGGCCTCCCCTCCTCCTGCGCCCACGCACCTGCCCGCTGGCCTCTGCGGTCTCCCCTCCCCCTGCGCCCCGGGATTCTCAGACCGAGTGGGGACAGGGAACAAGCAGGTAGACAATCAATTTCCAGTTGTTTAGAGACGTGTAGAGATCGGACTTCTCGGCTGGGGTCTGACACTTAGGCCCCAAAACCCGCCAGCGAGAACCCCAGCGCAGGTGAGTGATGGCTGGCCCCGTCCTGCAAGCTTGCAACATTTTGCTGTTGCACCTGCTGAATGTCGCCAGCGTGGGCCAGCGACCCAGGCTTTGTCACTTCTAGAAATGACAAAGGGCCGGGGGAGGCACACGTTTATCTGCCTTCCCCACTTGTGATACCGTCTGATTTGTAGAACCGTTCCAGAAAGGCTGATCTGTGAGTGCCGCTGATGGCTTATCAGACATTATGACACCAGAAAAAACGAACACCGTGGAACGAAGAATTCCAATTCGGGACGGCCATACTTGAAGGAAAAGTCTCATTTTTCTTACTCTGGAACGTTTCCTTTCTCCAGAGCCGGAAAGTCGTGGTGATAATGTTGCTCATTCAGAAGAAATGAAATCCTAAGATTCTCATGGATACGTTGCCGGTGGGGCCAAGTGGCTCTCTGTCCAGTTACGGGAAGTGCGACAACGGCCGCCTCTCGGTCAGGGTCAGGTGATGGACCCGCCAGGCCAGAGAAGCCAGCGCCGCGCTGGTGCTCGCGGTGCCTCGCCACCCATGGTGACCTCTGGCCGTGTCCCACATCCCTTTCTTTTCTTATCTGGGGCCACAACTGCACGAGGCTGTCAGCGGCTCTGACAACAGGTGCCTTTCTCATCCTGCTACGCAACCCTCGCATTCACTCGACACATTATCTGTGGCATTAGCGGGGCTCAAGGGTCAGGACGATATAGTCAGAGGAGCAAGGTCCAGGTGGGTGACACTGAAATGCCTCTTGAGGGAAGGAGTTGCAGTTGAGGCCGTGAAGGAAGTGAGGCGCAGCCCTCGCGGGGCTGGTCTTCTGGAACAGGCGGCGGGACCCAGCCTCCTCCGCGCCACTCCTGCGTCCTGACCAGGGCTCTCCCTGGCCACTAGAGGCCTGGGGCACTGGGATGGAGACCTCAGCCCACTTGGTTTGAGAGATCGTTGTTTCCAGAGTGGATTCATTTGAGACCATCCGTGTCCCATTGTCCCTTTGTGTCACAGAACCAAACCCTCGAGTTCTAGGTTCCACGGAGAATGAAGGCCGTGGCCCAGCATTCCTTGCACCTGGGCTCAGGTCCACGGGACTTTCTTCCAAAGCGTCGAGCCGGGCCCCGCAGCGGGAGTGGCCCCCCCGGCTGAGCCAGTGGACCGATGGCCGGCGGTGCCCGGGAGAGGGACACGGCCCGGACGGTCTGTCCTCACCCCCAACTCCAGAAGAGCCCCAAGCTTATACCCAGACCCTCAGCCATCACTGCCCACAGCGTCTGAAACCCACCTTCCATCAGGCTCCTCACGAGGCCCAGAGAGAGTCGGTCCTTCTGGTTCACGCCGTCAAAGCCAAACTCTCTGATTCTGCACCTTCCTAAAAAGAAATTCTCTTTAATGAACACAACTGCACCAGTGGACTTATTTCCGGTTAGTCTTACTGTCCATCTGTGGAAATGAATCCCTATTTAAGATGGCAATTTAAAATACAGGGAGAGGGGCGCCTGGCTGGCTCCGTCGGGGGAGTGGGCAACTTTTTTTTTTTTTAACATTTACTTATTGTAAAGAGACAGAGAGAAAACAGAGCATGAGCAGGGGAGGGGCAGAGCGAGGAGGAGACGCAGAACCCGAGGCAGGCTCCGGGCTCCGAGCTGTCGGCACAGAGCCCGACACGAGACTTGAATTCGTGAACCGTGAGATCATGCCCTGAGCCGAAGTCAGACGCTTAACCGGCTGAGTCACCCAGGCACCCCTAAGTATGATTTTTTGAAAAACCGAACTTTAAATAGTACATGTTCCATACCAAGTCCTGAGACAAATTATATGAGCACTAACTCCTCCCGAATGATCCTGACAGACACCTATCACTGTCAACACCTAAACACACTCCCCCACGTCCTCCCTCACCTCTCAAATGCCTTCAGAAACCTCATGCGGTCCCCTCGTCCCCAGGCATGAAAGTGTCCCTCCACTGAGGACAGTTAATCTTTAAAACTCACATAATACCCTAAAATATAAAGACGAAAAAGAGAAAACCAGTCACTAGTTATACCAAACAAAACTACCGTTAACATTTTGATGAACATTCCTTCTATTTTTTCTCTCTGTTGGCAAAACAAACATATATACTGGGGCGGGGGCAGGGGGTTTCCTGTACCCTCTAAGCTCCTGTTAGGGGACCTGTGAATTAAACCGATAAAAGACAAGCAAGAGAAACAATAGACTTTTATTTATGTAAGTAAATACAGGAGAAACATTAAAAAAATAGAAAAAAAAACAGAAAAATGTGACTCCAGGAGATGGTTAGAATTTGGGCCTAATCTGCTATCATAATAGGGGGAGGGGAGGTCTACTTCCGGGAAAACAAAGTGTTCTAGGAAAGATAAGTGGGCCTTGAGGAGAATAGATGGCAGACAGGGTGACATTTGTGACAATGTCCCTTTAGGTGGTTTCTCATCCTGGTGCTTTGCCTTCCGACTTTCCCCCCCTGCTAATGGGAGTCAATCTTCCCGGGCTGATTCACAATAAATGTGTATTAATTTACATTTACGGTCTTCCTCCTTTTCTGGCACACGGAGCTCTGGAAGCCTCTGGGATTTCCCAGGATTTCCCCGTGGGCCACACCTGAGCTTGAGTTCAGAGGTGAGTTTGGAAAACCCCTAAAAACGGCGGCGGTGGGAGGGGGGGGGACTTCTGTGTGGCCTCCGCCTCCTGGGAAGGAGCTAGAAATTGGGTTCGGTCACCAATGGCCCACGGTTTAATCAGTCGTGCCTACGTACGGAAGCTTCCGTAGAAACCCAAAAAGAAGGTTCGGTGGGCACGTGGGGGTGCTGGGAGGGTGGCGCCCCCAGAGAGCTTTTGTGCCCACTCCTGCCTCGCTGGCCCCGTGCGTGTCTTCCGCCTGGCTGTTCCCGAGTTGTGCCCCTCTATACAGACAGGGAGTCCCGAGAGCAAACTGCTTTCCCGAGTTCGGTGCGCCGCTCCAGCCAAGCACCCAGCCCGAGGCAAGGGGGTCGTCGGAACCTCCGACAGCTGGCCTAGAAATGGGGGCGAGGGGCCGTCCTGTGGGACTGAGCCTTCGGCCTTCTGTGATCCGACCTGGTGTCAGAATCGGGTTAAACTGTAGGACGTCCGGGTCGTGTCACAGAGTTGCCTGATGTGTGGGAAACTCTACACGTCTGGTGACCGGAGTGTCGTGAGGTGGGGTGGACAGAAGTGACGTTAGTATTCGGAGGGTGTCGGTGTGATATGAGTGAACACGATGGTTCCTCTTTTCAACACCAACCCCTGGATCCAGGGCCCATCCTACTCCAGTGCGACCTCATCTTACCAATCACATCTGCGGGGACCCCATTTCCAGACAAGGTCCCATTCGGAGGCTCTGGGTGCATGAATATTGGGGGACACCAGTCAACCCGGCGCTCCGTTCACTGAAGTCAACACCCAACCAAACCCGTGAGGAGGGAGGGCTTGGGGCCAGGACCTTGCGGCCACTTTTCGCCTCAGCTCTCGGGTCTGTCACACTTGATACAAACGGTGAATGAACCCCTTGGGACTAGACTTGCTTGGAATTCAGGATGTCCCCACCCCGTGGAAGGCCAAGTCAGCGCAGCCCCAAGAGTCGGTGGCAACACGTCTGAACGTCCACCCTGGCCACCAACAGGCAGGTCAGCTAGGCAGGTTTCACGGCCAATGAGCTAGGAGGACACGCTTTGCGTTTCAGAGCTTTGGGGCTTTAGAATTATGACTCTGCAATCACGCACACACACACGCGCGCGCACACACGCACACACACACGTAGCAGGCTCGCCGGGATGCCGCAAGGACCGGAGGAGGCCTCGATGGAGTGTCGGGCACCCACGGGAGCGTGCAGCGAGAGCCCTGACTGCTGGCTTTGCTTTTTGTAGATCAGGTGCCCGAGGAGTTCAGCTTTGGTGGCCGAGGCACCTGCTTCCGAGCAAGCTGTCCAGAACAAGCACATCGCCAGCCCTGCTGTTTTAGAGATCTCGGCTGATTTCGACGACTGACCCTTCGGGCCACCGGGGTCTTCTTGTTCGCTTTCAATTCCCGCTCTTGTGTTCTGAACTCATCGATGCAGACCGAGCCCGCAAAACCCTGGGGCTAGTCCTCGCCCCCAGTCAAAGCAGGACCCGCGTGCCTCCGTCCCTCCACCGGCGAGATCGCTGTGCGGGCCCAGGGGGGCTGTGGAATTAGGTCCTGGACGTGGTGAACCCTCTTCCTTCAGCTTCCTGGTACTTACTGCTGACGGTGTCTTAGAACCACAAGCGCAAGGGCTGAAGCAGCCGCTGCTTTGGCTGTGACGGGCTGAGCCCAGCGTCCTAGTGGGACAAGGCGTCACGGCGACGTCCGCCCTGGTGACTGCTCTAAGCGCCTACCAGCATTGACTGAACCGGGTTCTTGTGTTCGGACGTTTCAGTTGTCTCTCACTTCTCTACCGTTGTAATACGTCCCACATTCATTCGTCTTTTGACGTTTCTGAGATCGTAGCTACCGGAAGATGCTGTAGAAGGTCTCGCGGTGGGGGGAAGCATGTGCTGTGCCGCCCCATCACTTACGCCTTCCGTGGGTGTCTGAGACAGTTTGGGACTCTGGAATTGTAGCAAACTGATAACACAGAGGATTTGTCCAGGGAAATGTAGACGATTCCATCGGTTACTGTCCTGGCGATGCATCTCCACCGGCAAATTCATTTCAGAATTCCTTCTTTTCTGTAAGCATGAGGTTCTTGGAACTCTCCTGAACCAGTTGACTCAGCTTAGTTAGCGAGTTAAGTAAAACCTGGACACATATTCAGTTCATGTCCGTATGTTAATATATCCTCTTAAAAGTTATCTTTACTGGGGCACCTGGGTGGCTCAGTTGGTTAAGTGTCCGACTTCGGCTCGGGTCATGATCTCACGGTCCGTGAGTTCGAGCCCCGCGTCGGGCTGTGTGCTGACGGCTCGGAGCCTGGAACCTGTTTCAGATTCCATGTCTCCCTCTCTCCCTGACCCTCCCCCATTCACGCTCTGTCTCTCTCTGTCTCAAAAATAAATAAATAAATAAATAAATAAACGTTAAAAAAAATTTAAAAAAAATTATCTTTCCTGTCTCCTAAGATACACTCCTAAAACAGAATTGCTGGAGGAAAAACAGACACGTTTTACACCCGAATACATACTGTGATATTGCCTGTCCCCTCCCACCCTCGGCAATGTCCAACCTCGCCCTTCTCTCTGCAATCCGATAGGTGAAGAATACCGCTTGTTTGGCTCGGAATAATCGTAATCGTTATTATTGGCGGCCTTGTGTTTACGTGACTATTTTGAAAATGGAGAGTGTTTTCTTAGCTCTAACTGGTAGGCGCGTCTCCCATACGCTTTCTCGGTGGTTCTCAAACTGTGGCGTGAATTGGAAGCAGCCGGGGAATTGTAAAAACGCGAATTTCTGGGCCCCACCCCCAGAGTTTCTGACAGACCGGGTCTGGGTGGAGCTCGAGAATGTGCATTTCTGGCAAGTTTCCCCGAGGTGGCGGGCCCAGGGAACCTCACTTTGAGAACCGCGGCCCTAAGCTTTCTGGAGGGTGACTAACTGGGGTGTAGGACCGCCTCGCTGGAGGCGAGCCAATGGGCTGGGCAGGCCCAGAGTTTGTCTGGGATCTAGATGGAGACTGAAGGGATCAGAACTGCCACACCAAAACATGACACTTGGGTAGAAAGACATATAAATTGAAGACATGAGATCCAACAGATGTGGAGAGAAGCGGCCTCTGGGATCTTTCCTTATCTGACGACAGGCGGTGACGTCTCAGAAACAAGGCTGCCAGAAACCCCTCCTCGGGGCAGACCTCCTCCCGGAGGGAGAATAAAGCCCACTCCTAATCCTTTCCCCAGGCGAGGTTTGTGGCCTCCAAGGAAGATGGGAAAGTGTGCTCATACCTTCCTAGACAGACGTTATCACAAATTTTGGCTCCTGTTCATTCTCCTGAAAACCATTGATCTTTCCAAAGAGTCCTGTGTTTCCCTCTCTCCTTCGCCTGGTAACATGTATATAAGCCCCAAATTCTAATCACCCCTTTGAGTTACTCATCACCGAGTTCTCCCGCAGGTATGTGTGGGGTTTTTAAAAAAAATTTTTTAATGTTTCTTTATTTTTGACAGAGAGAGCGTGAGCGAGGGAGGAGGAGAGAGAGGGAGACACAGAACTTGAAGCAGGCTCCAGGCTCCGAGCTGTCAGCACAGAGACCGACGTGGGGCTCGAACTCATGAACCACGAGATCTTGACCTGAGCCCAAGTCAGATGCTTAACTAAGCCACCCAGGCGCCCGGTATGTGTGTTTTTGTACAAGGAAATAAAATGTGGTTTTTTTTCCCCCTTCCTGTTAATTTCTTTTGTCCACTTAATTTGTAGTGCCCCGAAGACTGAACCTAAGAGGGTGAGAGAAAAAAAATTTTTCCCCCCTCCCCTGCCCCCTGCAAGGTCAACTTGAACTCACAGGCCAGGGGCAGATTTTATAGTTATGAATACCAGTCTAAAACCATATCCTGAAAAGAGCGGAGAAGGAATGCCGACCCATAAAAATCACGATCCCTACCCTAAAGGAATTTACAAACCAGTCTGGATTTTGTTAGAAACTGTGGCATCATCGTACATTTGAATCAGTGACACGTGTCCGTGTGAGATGTGTTACTTAATCGGTACTCAGGAAAATCTGTATAACCTTTGACTGAACAGTTCTGCTAGGAACTTACTCCTCAAGTGGGCAAAGTTACAGATGTTGCAAGTGTGCTGAAACATTAAAGTAGCAAAATCAGGAATCAACCTGGGAACTTGTTACTGGGAATAGGAAGAATGCCCAGTATTGGAGCCGACAGAAGAAAATATAGCCATTACAGAGGGTAGATCAGGGGCGCCTGGGTGGACTGAGCCGAACAACTCCGCTCAGGTCATGATCTCACGGTTTGTGAGTTCGAGCCCCGCGTCGGGCTCTGTGCTGACAGCTCAGAGCCTGGAGCCTGTTTCAGATTCTGTGTCTCCCTCTCTCTGCCCCTCCCCTGCTTGCGCTCTCTGTCTCTCTTAAAGATAAATAAACATTTATAAAAAAAAATAAAATAAAATAAAAGAGGGTAGATCACTGTGCTCTGACTCAGACATTGTCTGGGTTCCATAACGAACATGTATTTACATGTTTTAGGAGCATATTTTAAAAACTAGCAATAAAAATCTAAGCTAAACACCAGGAAACAAAGAGCCAGGAGCGGACAGACGTGGAGAGACCACTCAAGAGGCTCATGTCTAGTTCAGACCGGGTCTCCGTGATCAGGGCGTCACCCCCTCCTGGTACGGAGCCCCAGGATGTGCCTCTGCGATCGTGGTTGCCGGGTGCCCACAACCGCAAGCAAACAGAAGGAGGGCTTGTTGACCGTCACTCTCGAGTTTGTTTGGTCTCCATAACCGCGTAGCTTTCTCCAGGCGGGGAAACACTGGTGATGAATTCCTGGCCCAGTGGGACCCCCCACTTGCTCAGAGGAGGCCGGGTCAGCACCGAGAAGCTCACTTTCTTTGGCTTCTCCTTTCCTGGACTTGAACATCACCCCGCTCTTCTTCTTGGGCACAGAGCCCGTGTGAGGGACCGAACGGCGTCCCCTAAACGGTGTCGCACGTTGGACTCCTGGCCTGGGGGCCCCGGGCTGGGGCTGTGTGTGGACCGGGCCTCTACGGAGGTGGGGAGGCGAAAGTGGGTCAGTCGGGCCGTGCGGCCATCGGGGTGGGTCTAGTCCCACACGGCCGGTTTCCTTACAAAGAGGGGGGACTTGGCGAGGGAGACACGGGCTGACGAGGGTGCTGTGACGACTCCGGGGGAGACGGCCGTCCCCACGCCAGCGACGGGCCCGGAACGGTCTCCCTCACCGCCTCCGCAGCACCCAGGCTTGCCGGCACGTGGTCAGGGCCTTTGGCCTCCAGACCGTGAGGAGGCAGCCCGAGTGGAGGCACCCGACGTGCTGCTCTGTCGGGGCCGTGCCGGCTCCTCTGGGCCCCGCGAGCAGACGCCCATAAACGCTCCGGGACCCTACGTTACATCCCGGATTCACACGGCTTCTGTCCCTACCCCATCCTGCCCACAGCCCTGATGTTTTAAATGAAGAGGGATCTGAGTTACCTACCGGGGGTAGTTCTTAGGGTCGGTCCTGAGGTTCCGTTGGCTCTGCACACCCACACCTGTTACCACTTTCTTCGGACCCACGTCTGCTGTGCTCTGACTGGGACGCGGGTCTGGGACCCGTCTCCTCCCCGGGGAATCACAGACCATCCCTCCTGACTGTATTCATCCTTTGTGAATCTTATGAGTTTAAGAGAACTTAATGTACAGTCACTTACTGTGACCGCCCCCCCCCCCATGCGTTCGCTGCAGGAGGCAGGGGTCCCAGGACCTCAGTCGGGGGCCACACGGTACTTTAGGCCTTTTGGGCGCACACATGGTCTCTGCGGTGTATTCCTCCTTGTCTGGTCGTGTTTTGCGGCCCTTTATAAAAAACACGAGGGCGCCCGGGTGGCTCGGCCGGTTAAGCCTCCGATTTCGGCTCAGGTCACGACCTCACGGTTCAGGAGTTCAAGCCCCGTGTCAGACTCACTGCGTGACGGCTCAGAGCCTGCTTCGGATCCCTTGTTCCCCTCTGTCTCTCTCTCTGCCCCTCCCCCTCAAAAATAAATAAAAACCTAAAAAATAATAAAATGAATAAAATCTTACAAAAATACATGAAAATCCTCCCTGGCTGCGGGGCCACACAGCTGTCTGACCGCAAGCGAGTGGCCAGGGCTGTGCCCCCGGGATATTTTCATTCCTGAAGGACCTGAAGGGGGGGGGGGGGGGACAGTGAGTGCGGTCAGGTGAGAGAATTGACCGAATTAACTGGTGGAAGTAATGAGAGGCGCCGGGACCCACCTGACGTGTCCGTGGTCCTCCCGTGTCAGTCCCTTCGGGTGGAGGCGGGGAGGGCGGTTTCCAGCTCAGATGTGGCTCATCCTGCCGGACACGGCAAAGCCCTCGTTCCCAGCAGGTGCATCTCATGGGATGCGAGGTAAGCTGTCACCGATGCATGAATGACTGAAACTCTGGTTGTTCTGAACAGTGGGGTTCTCCCAGGGAGATTTCTGGGGTTTTCCTCCTGCCCAGGGAGTCTGTCTGTGTTCGGTCCTCCGTCCCTGGAGCTCCAGGAGGAGGGAGCCCACCCTCCTGCCGTCACCGATCCGGGCGGTAACGCGGAGAAAGCAGAGACCAGAAACTTGGGAGGCTCTGGGGTCAATTTCCGATTTCTGGGACAAAAAGCCCTCATCAATCGCGATACACGCGGCGACTCACGAAGCCAAGCCACCCTGGGCATTTGTTGCAGAGAAATGCAGGCTGCGTTCACACACCAACCGTCCTCGGTGCTCCCGGGAGCTGTGTTTGTCACAGCCCCGAGCTGCCGTCTTCTTCTGCGGACCAGGCCGTCCGCTCGCGAAGCCCAGCTCGGCGGCCGCGGGAAGTGAACCGTGGATCCTGCAACACGCCCACGAGTCTACAGAGACTCTGCTGAGTGGAGGAGGAATACGGAAAAGTTCCATCCTGGATGACTCCATCGACATAACAGCGTTGAAGTGATGGCATTTCGAGGTGGGGGAGGGGCTGGTGGTTGGCGGGACAGGGGCGGGGGAGGGGAGGAGGCGGGTGTGGCCGGAAAGGGCAACAGGAGGGCGGCTGGGGGAGCTGGAAACCTTCAGTGGTGGGGGATGTGTGAGCCCGGCCAGGCGGGCAGATGACCCAGAGTGCAATTCACGCCCCCGCGCACGCGCTCACGTGAACCCGTAACCCCGCAGACCTGAGGGCGCGTCGTGTCAGGGCATCTGGGTTGTGATCCCGTGTTACAATTTTGTGAGATGTTACCAATGAGAGAGACTGGGCGAAGCGTTGGGGGATCTCCGTGTTATTGTCTTTTCAAGTTTATTTCAGTAATGTCTACACCCAACGTGGGGCTCAAACTCACGACCCGGAGATCAAGACTCACACGCTCCTCTGACTGAGCCAGCCTGGCACCCCGGGTATTATTTTCACAACCGCATGTGCATCTACAATTTCAATAAGAAGGCAAAACCCACAAAATCATTGCGTGAGGTCCTCTGGGCGCCTGGGGGGGCTCGGTTGGTTGGGCATCGGACTTGGGCTCAGGTCATGATCTCACGGTTCATGGGTTCGAGCCCCGCGTCGGGCTCAGTGTTGACAGCTGGGAGCCTGGAGGCTGCTTCGGATTCTGCGTCTTCCTCTCTCTCTGCCCCTCCCCTGCTCATGCTCTCTCAGAAATAAAGAAACATTAAAAAAAAGGCTTTTATTTTAGAAGCACAGAAATTTATTTTCTGGGGTTCTGGAGGCCAGACATTTGGAATCTCCGTGCTGGTGAGGCTGGTTCCTCCAGAGGCTCTGAAGGAGAGTCCGTCCCAGCTTCTCCTCTGGTTTCTGCACGTGGCTGGCAATCGTGGGCACGTGGACCCAAGACTCCAATCTCGGCCTCTGTCGAGCCTTCTCCCTGTGTGTCTCCGGGTCCAAATTTCCCTCTCTTTACAAGGCCACCTGTCGTTGGATTTAGGGCCCACGCGAATCCAGTATGGCCTCCTCATAACTGGGTCGCATCTGCACAGACCTCATTTCCAAATAAAGTCCCATTCGCACGTCTCAGGACTCCAACAGACCTCGCAGGTGGGGTAAAATTCAACCCTGACAACTGACACCGGGTTCATCTAGAGCCGGTGAAAAGGGCCTGTTTCCTCATCAAGGCCGCAGCCCTGCAGGTCGGGGCTCCGGCTGCTGGGCCACAGCCCCCGGGGGCGGGGGGTCCTCCTAAGATGGGCAGACTTGTGCGCACGGCAAACTCGGACAGTAGATGAACACTACGTGTCCTGCAAGGGTGCCACGAGATGCGGGTGCTGTTCTAATGTACAAAACACAAACTCACTTTTTGGCTTATTTATTTATTTTGAGTGTGGGGCGGGGCAGAGAGAGAGAGGGAGAGAGAGAACCCCAAGCAGGCCCCACGCTGCCAGCGCAGAGCCCGAGGTGGGGCTGGAACTCAGGAACCGTGAGATCATGACCTGAGCCCAAATCAAGAGTCGGACCCTTAACCGACGGAGCCAGCCAGGTGCCCCGATAATTTTTTGATGTTAAACGTGGCTCTCATACGAAACTGTGGAACTGCCATGCTCATTGCACCCAACAACTGCACAAGGAGACACGCTACACTATAGCAAGATGGGGGGGGGGGGCCCGGGACCCATGACTCTGGCCCACGACCCACGCCACCGCGGCGCCCCCACTTGCCAGGAGGGACCCCGACTGGTGGCGCCTCTCACGCCAGGATCGCAGCGAGAAGCCCTGACGCATCAGCGGGACGGGTCGGGGGAGTCTCGCCCCCAACTGGCTGCCCGGTTGGGAGAGGTGTCAAATGACCAAGTCAAATGACCCTGGCATGTATCCTCGCCAGTCACAGCTTTTGGGGGTTCCCGCCGGAACGTCTTTGTGTTTGGGCTGCGATGTCGGGGGGATTCCGAGGCTGCCCGCGGGGCGATGGAGAAAGCGGGGCCTCCGCCGGTTACGGGTGGCTCCCCAGGAGGGATCCGTGACCCCAGTCCGTGAGAGAAGGAAACCGCAGACCCTCTGTGCCCCCGAGGGAGGATCCTCCAGGGGCAGGGGTTGAGAAACAGCACGGGGCAACAGAGAGCGGGGTCCCAGACGCGGGGTCCCCCGTCCTGGGCCCGGTTCCCGAATCCGGCTTCGCCGGGGCCATCATCTGCAGAGAGAACAATTCCTGCCTCGGTTGACCCTCCGGCAGTCGCCCCTGTGGAGGACCATGCCCGAGCCGGGCTCTGCAGGGGGCGGGCGCGGCGGGAGCAGGTGCCCACGGGCTCCTCCGAAGATCACGGGCGTGAGCGCAGAGAAGGCCCCTCCCGCCCCGAGACTCTCTCTCACTGGTGGAGAACGATGGTTTCCATGCTTTCTGTGCAGCGAGCGGGCTCCACCGTCAGCTGAAGGCTCAGCCTCCCACAGGTGGCCCCCCCCCCCCCCCCCCCGCCCGCCCGGGGCGGGGCCGGGGGGGCCCCCCCCCCTCCCTGCGGGCCCCCAGCTCCCGGGGGGCCGGGGGGGGGGGGCGGGGGCGCGGGGGGCCCCCCCCCGCGGGGGCCCCGGCCCCGGGGCCCCCCCCCCCCCCCGCTGCGTTATGTCAGGCGGGGCTCCCGGTCCGAGGGGCAGGCCCTCTGGCCACACGGCCATCTTCCAGCCCCCCTCCCCCCCCCCCACCGGCCGCCTTCCAAGTCCCTCCCCTCGCTCGGAGTTCGGTCCTCATCACTGTCACTTCTGCGGGCCGCGTCCCTGCTCCGTCCACGCCCGAACCCCGCGTTTCCTTTATGGCACCTCCCACGCTGTAACGAAGCAGCCCCTGGTGGGTCCGTGGGCTCAGTGTCCGTCTGTCCCGTCGCGCCGGTTCGGCGCCCGCGGCACACGGCGGACGCCCCACGAGCGGCTGTGGAAGGGGGACACGGTGAGAGCGCCGCTGGAGGACGGAGCCAGCTACGAACCAGACGGAGATTCCTGTTACGCCGAGGAGCTTGTCCACCTCTGCGCCCGCAGCCCGAGTGTCTGGAGAGCCGCAGGAGGGGGCCCTAGAAGAGGGGCCCCCGGATGTTCCCTGGAGCCGGACCACACCCCCCCCAAAACCGTGCAGGCGCCCCCCGGCCCCCCCCCCCCCCCCCCCCCCCCCCCCCCCCCGGGCACCAGCTGATGGCGCTCACCTGGGCCCCCACCCAGCGGCTGAGTCAGAAGCAGGCGGTTCCAGCTGTGGGGGGAACCACACCCTCGGTAACCTGCAGCCCGAGGCCGGCCACAGGCTGGGTCGCCCGTCAGAACCTGCAGCCAGAGACCGGCTCTCCCTGGGTTTCGCCCCGCTGACGGGAAGCACGGGGCTCCCCTGGGGACAGGCTGACCTTCCCACCACGGGGACCCTGGGTCGGAGTCCCCCAACAGGGCGGGGTGTTTCTGGGACTCGACCGGGAATTAGTCACCGGGCCGCCACGCCCTGCCCCGACCGAGGGCTGAGCAAGAGTGACCCGGGCTTGGGGCGCCTCGGTGGCTCAGTCGGCGAAGCGTCCGACTTCGGCTCAGGTCACGATCTCACGGTCTGTGAGTTCGAGCCCCGCGTCGGGCTCTGTGCTGACTGCTCGGAGCCTAGAGCCTGCTTCGTATTCTGTGTCTCCTTCTCTCTCTGCCCCTCCCCTGTTCACGCTCTGTGTCTCAATAATAAATAAACGTTAAAAACACTTAAAAAGGGGCGCCTGGGTGGCTCAGTCGGTTAAGCGTCCGACTTCGGCTCAGGTCACGATCTCGCGGTCCGTGAGTTCCAGCCCCGCGTCGGGCTCTGTGCTGACGGCTCAGAGCCTGGAGCCTGTTTCAGATTCTGTGTCTCCCTCTCTCTGACCCTCCCCCATTCATGCTCTGTCTCTCTCGGTCTCAAAAATAAATAAACGTTAAAAAAAAATTAAAAAAAAAAACAAAACACTTAAAAAAAAAAAAAAGACAAAAGAGTGACCCGGGCTGTCACCAGCGCTCTGCCTCCTGGACCCAGGGACCCTCACGGCCCCACCCGCGGGCCAGCCTGGGGCCCAGATTGTGACCGTGTACCGTGTACCCGCATCTGGGCTGTGGCCGGCCGCCTGCAGTGAGACGGGAAGTCAGGGCTCCGGGCCCAAGTGCCACAAACTCAAGTCGGCAGACTGACCCCCAGGCGCCCCTCCGTGTTCCC
Organism: Panthera uncia; assembly: GCF_023721935.1. Taxonomy (NCBI): domain Eukaryota; kingdom Metazoa; phylum Chordata; class Mammalia; order Carnivora; family Felidae; genus Panthera; species Panthera uncia. The sequence goes on along the minus strand of NC_064816.1, from coordinate 161,588,226 downwards.
TTAGGAAGAACGTTCTGAGTGGTGACAGTAACACAAGCCCCAAGGGAATGCTCAGACGTGACAGAGGACGCCTCCGCCCCAAAGGCTGTCGCCGACAGTCTCCTATGAGTCCGCACAGAAGTGGGAGTGGAAAGCGGGCCCCGTGAGTTCTCCTGTCGCTTGGGGGACGTGCTGCTGCCGGCGAGAGGGCCACACCGCCTCCTGGAAGTCCTCTGGGAGAGGGCGTCCTGTTACCCCGCCGCTGCAGGCGGCCGGCCTGTCCCTGGACCTGCTCCTGGAGCAGAGGCCCCAGGACGTGTGTGGGATGGGGGCTGGGAACGGGCTGTGGGGACAGAGGAGCCCGGCCCCGTGACTGCCAGTTCCGGACACGGGCCCTCCTCCCGCTCACACCTGCATCTTTACTTTGGGATTTTTGTCTTCTTTTCTTTTCGATTCTAGTAACACACGTGAACTTGACCTCTGTGACGCGTTTACGTGCACAGTTCAGGGCACCAGGGACACCCAGGCGGTCCTGCCACCAGGGGAAACTCTGTCCCCTCTGCCGTCTGTGACTGCGGCTCCTCCAGGGACGGGGTGGGATCTGTCCTCGTGTGCCCGGGTCTCAGCCGGCACGAAGTGGTCAGGGCTCGGCGGCCTGCGGTGCGTACCCGGGTCCCCTCCTCGTCGGGCTGGTCACTCTTCCTCCTGGTCGTGCTCTCGGCCCTGCCTGGGAGGCCCTGTGGCCAGGACAGCGCATGGCTCCCCTTCTCAGTCGCCCTCTCCACCCACCCCTGCACGGGGCAGAGGCCTCACCTCCTGGATCCGCTCCGAACTACCATCGTGGGCACAGTGCACAGAGTCATTGTCACACAGTTGGTGACATTTGTCCATCTCTCGGCTGCTCGGGGGTGGGGGTGGGGCTGCGGGTATAAGCACTGTCCCGCGGCACCCTCGCCCCACACGATGCTGAGGCTCCTTGAGGTCAAGGCGCTTGTCCCCCCGCACGAGCCAAGGCGCAGGCCACGCACCTGCCTGCACATCCGCCCGAGGTCCCCTGTCCCCGAGGGGCTGTGCACACCCACTGTGTCCCCGAACCCGGTCCGGGGGCTTCCCGTCCGCTCCACTCCCGGACGAGCTGCTGGGTACAGGCGGTTGGGGTCAGGCGGCCGGGGCTGTTCTGCCCGAGAGCACAGTCCCTGGGAGCCTTTGGAGCCGTCACTCAGCCCGGCGGACAGTGGTGGGCACGGAGCCCGCAGATGGGGCCATAGCTGGGGACAGAAGGCCTTCCAGGAGGCCCTTGGCTCGGGTCTGCTGAGCCTCGTGGCCGCCCGGGCCTGCTTGCAGCACAGCTGGACAGACCTGTTTGCCGTCCTGACTCACCCCACCCTGGTCTCCGGCCGTCCCACCCACAGATTGGAACTGCTCGGACCCCCTTCCCCAGGGGCACCCCTACCCCCACCACCTGCACCCAGTCCCTTCCCCTGAGAAGCGTCTCCCAAGTGGGGCAGAAGAAAACCCTCTTCCCGGGTGGGCATCTCTCTGCCCCCGGGAGCTGTCAGTCATTTACCTGCTAGTGTGAATCGGCCGGCTTTGCCGTCAGAGGGACCCAGTCAGGAGAGGCGTGCCGGTGCAGCAGGGAGGAGCCGGGCATCTCCCGGGGAGCAGGTCCAGGTGGGGCCTGGCACGGAGGCCCCAGATTTCCCCGGGAAGCACCTGAAGGTGCTAATCCCTCGGGAGGGTGGCGGGGGGGACCTGGCTGTGCCCCTCTGTTTCCAGGGGCCCGTATGGAGGCAGCCCCGGTACCACTCGGACTCCGCTCTGTCCAGGCCTCCCTGTGAGCCAGGAAGGCGTCCTCCGCTTCTGAGTCTGCGAGCCCGGGGGAGGGGCCCATCCCCTTCGGGCCAGCATCGACCACTCACGGGCTGGCCCCCGGATGCCCCCTTCGGCGGCTTGCCTGGCACAGAGCTACGCTTCGGCTCGGCGTGGCGCCTGAACGCCCCGGGCCACGTCTCCCACGGTGGCGCGTGCGGCGGCACGTCCGTGAACACAGACGCTGCCCGCCGTTGTGTCACCGGCTCTTCTCGAGGCGGAGGAGCCCTCGGCCTGCGGCGAAGGGCGGGCGTGCTCCCTCCTGTCCTTGCAGACGCCAGCCAGGGCCTGGCCCACGCGGGTCCCCGGGAGAGGGGCCGCGTCCCCCACCGTTGCCGGGAGCCCGTCTTCTGCCCGCGTCCGGAAGCCCGGCTGCCCACCTTGCAAGCCCGCCCTGGTATCGTCACTACGGGTGACGCGCTGTCCTTTGTGCCCCTGGAATGCAGATGTGTCCGGGGCAGGGAGCAGGACAGCTCTCTCCTGAGAGGGTGGACTAGCAGGAGCAGGGCCGGGTCCATCTGCAGAAGGTTCTGGAAGGGGATATAGACCCCAGGGCGCGGAACAGGCAAACCTCCGACTTACCATTTGCTGCACCCGGCAGACCCCACGGAAACGAGAGAGACCGCGTGGGCCCCGAGGCTCCCGCAGGACGGCTGCCCGGCCCCACGGGAGGGCGGGGAGGGGACGAGGTGCTTGCACAGAGGTTGGGCCCGGCCCGGGCGCAGGCCAGCCGTGCCCAGCGGTTTGTGGAGCGGAGGGTCCGAGACTGCCTGGGGGAACCGACGTCCCCTCTCCGCGGCTTCCGTGGGAAGCTGGGTCTCTGGAGAACAGCCTCCTGTTCCCGCTGTCAGCGCTGCCTAAGCCGGCCACCTCGACCAGACCCAGGGTGGCCCCCACCCCGGGACATGTCCCGAGTCCTGACAGAACCGGCCCCCGGGGCCCCCCGTCTGCGGCTGGGGTCCGGGGGCCTGGGATCCCCAGGCGGGGTGTCCGCTTCCTCGGCCCGAGTCCTCTCCTCCCGGGGCACTGCCCGCTTAGGTGGCGATGGGCTCGCCCGCCCGGACCCCGGCTGCAGCTCCCCGGTTCCCGGCGTGGCCGGTGGTCTCCCGGCCCCCCGACGGGACGCCCCGGTGGACTGCGCGTGTGCCCCATGACGCGTGTGTAGGATCTCTACGACGGCGAGGCTCCCGCCAGCTCCGGGACGGGGCGGCCTCCTTGCTGATGATTTCAAAGCTGAGGCTAAAGCGCTGTCCTCAAACTGGGGGTTAATGTGCTCATCAAAGGCCAGAAAAGGCCATTCTGTGTAATAAATATGGGTAAAGCCTACGTTTTCCTAAAATAAATGTAAATAAGAGTGAAATCTAGATCTAAATACAGCCTCTCGTCCCCCACTGTGCCTCAGAGCCCCTGTTAGCGGCCACTCGTTCCCGGGTCCCAAGGAAAGGACACGAAGGCCCCGGGCAGGAGGGGGCCAGCGCTGGTGTGGCGGCTGCTGTTGACCGCCTGCCTGCGGCCTCCGGGCTGTGCCCAAAGCGCGCACGCGGTGCTGGCCTCCCGGCGGCTGCCGGGTGGCTGAGGCAGTAGCTCCTTCCCAGGGCTTCTCGGGGAAACTCGACGTTGTTCTGAATCCCGAGAAAATCAGCCGAGAAACTGGTGAGACAGGAAAAGGGACTATAATTCTCTTCCAAGAATTAGACCTTAATCATCAACATAAGGGCATCCCAGGCTGGGGAATTCCCCGGGGTCAAGTGCAAAGCCAGAGCCGAAAGGTAAAATGTGGCCTAGACGCTCTCGGGAACCGGGGCACTTGGGAGACGGCGAGACCCGGGCAGCCTTCCTGGGAGCTGCTGCCACGGTGGAGACGCGTGGGGCCCGTGTGCCGCTGGGAGTCATTCCTGGCCGGAAGGGCAGCCCGGCTCAGGTCACCGCCCCCCCCCCGCCCCCGCCCCCACCCGGCTGCGGGAACCAGGCGCTTCCGAGCCCTGGGGGCAGGTCTGTGCGGGCAGCGACCTTGCTGGCCCACACGGCGGCACACAATTTGAATGCCACCCACCCAGGCACGTCTGAGCGGCGGCCACGGGCTGCAGATTCCCACAGGTGCTACTAAATGCAATACTTCGTATTAAACTGAACTCTTTAAATATCCATGATGATGAAATCAAGACTCTGAGAAATGTCGGAACGATCTTAAGATAAAGGAAATCAGCCAAGTGGGAGCCAGAGCTGTATTTTATTTTATTATTTTATTTTATTTTATTTTATTTTATTTTATTATTTAATTTAATTTTATTATTTTATTTTATTTCATTTCGTTTTATTATTTCATTTCATTTTATTATTTCGTTTAATTTTATTATTTCATTTCATTTTATTTTATTTTCTTCAGAGCTGTTTTAAATTATAGTGAACCACGCATTTAGGGTAATGTGTTTTTAGAACTATCTTAAGAAAGATAAAGGAAATCAAGTGATGGCTGAAGCCGTTTTGTTTTATTATTTTATTTTATTGGTTTTTTTCAGAGCTGTTTTAAATTACAGTGAACCGTGCATTTAGTGTAATGTCTTTTAAAACAGAAAAAGCTCATAATTTTTAGTATGTCCCTATCACAGAAAAATGATTCACTCTTATTATTATGGGCAATCGATGTTACTTAAAGACGTGAAAATAAAGCGCTATTGAAAAGTACAGCCTAACGTGACTTCAGGAACCTAACAATCGGCAGGAATTCTGACTTGTCATTCCGGGATCTCCAAGAGGAGCCCCGTCAGATGCTTGCGTGTCCTGAAGAGTGGCGGCCCTCACCGCCCCCTCCACCAGCTCTACAGGCCCTTGTTCATTCCACGAACGTTTCTTGAACTCCAACAACGTCCGGTGTAGGGTGAGGCCCTGGGATGCGGTGTGGGGGGACGTGGGCCCTGGCCTGCAGCACAGGTGGGGGCCAAGACAGCGGCGACCGGGGGGGACGGGGACGGGGACGGGGGGCCAAGACAGTGGCGGCCGGGGTGGGCAGGTGGCCGGCCGAGTGTCCACAGCGCCAGGTGGCTGTCTCCCGGGGCCTGGGGTGGGTTGACGCGGCCTCAGGACTATGGGCTCGCCTTGCCCCCGTCCTCTCCCCTGCACACCCGCAGGCCCAGGGCTCCGGTGCCCCTGTCCACCTGATGGCAAAGGTCAGGGAGCAATCAAAGCCGACGCCATTAGGTCACCGAGTCCTTGGCTCCACCCGGCTGGCGGCAGCCCTGATTCACATGGGGTGTGCCGCCCGGAGAGCCTGAAGTCTGAGTGGCTGCCCGCCAGCTGCCGAGCCCCAGCTCCGCGAGGTCGGGGAGCCCCGAGGCCGCGGGCCCCTTCCCAATAACAGCTGCCTTTTGGGGACAACTGACGTGTGCAGGTTCAGTTGATGCGCGTAAACTCTCCCAGCGAGCCTTCAGGTGGATCTTCTTACCACCATTGCACACGAGGGAAACCGAGGCACAGAGAGCCTGCGTCAACCGCCCTGGATCGGAGCTGACAAGCTTGAGTCTCTTGGTTCCGAGGTGGCTTTCCTGCCGCCCCTCCCTGAACCTCAACCCTTCAGCCCTCAGTCTGCCCTGAGAGCCAGTACAATCCCTCCTGTGCAACTCACCGGGCTTCTCCCAGATGAGGGCTGCACCCCTGGACGGACGGGTGCCTCTGAGGCAGCCCAGGCACACTCTAGAATCTTCTAGAACCTTCCGGAACCTGCAGGGGCGCTTCCATCCCTGCCTTTGTTCTCCTGCGAGGGGTGCTGGGGATCAGGATGGGATCCTTCATGTTGTGTTGGGGTGTTTAGGGGACCTTAGCAGGCATGTGAACAGTAAATGAGTGTGTGTCCCCTTCCCTTCCCAAGCCACTTCCCTGGGGCTTTCCTTCTGCGGCCCAGCTGTCCCCACTGACGTTCCCCTCCTGGTCAGGCCTGCTTCCCAGAGGCCCACCACGAGGGACGGAAGGCCGGTGCGGCTGGCTGGGCACCCGGGCCTCCTGAGTGGGGAGGCCACTCGGGGTCAGCCCTTTGGCCTTCACCCTGCCAGTGTGCGAAGGGGCGTGACTTTATCTCTGCACGAGGTCCCTCAGAGGTGGCCTGCAGAGCGGGACACACCCTGGCCAGGCCGAGGTCCTGGAGGGCGGGAGGTGTCACCCGCCTGCCGTTTACAAGGACACTGGACTGGAACCCAGGGACTGAGGGTCCGGCTGGGCAATTACCCTGCGGTGTCCACGGTGCACCACTGGACGTGAGCCTCCGCCCGTCCAGGATGTCAGAGGGCCAGCCTCGCGGAGCAGAACCCGGCGAAGCCCGAGCTCTGACTCGGACAGTGTCTCTCCTTTCGGCACCTGGGCGGCAGGCCCACAGGGAAGCAGGTGAGCCGCGCTCTGCGCCCGGGGGCTCTGGGGCCGGACTAGGGGGTCTCTGCGGGAGAGCGGGGGACAGAATGGAGCTGTCAGTCTGGCAGGCTCGCAACCCGGCGCTCCCTGACACCCAGCCACGGCGACCCTCCCACACAGGCCACCAGGGGCCCCTCTGTGCCCACGGCAGACATCATTAATCGATGAGGGCCTGTTCCAGCGGCCTTGGTCCTCCGGGAGCGAGCAGATGTGACCAGCCCCACTGTCTGGGGGTCTGCAGGTCAGAGGATCCCTTTCCTTCACAAAGGAGGGCATGGGGGAAGGGGGTGGAGGGATCCCATACAAGTGTCAAGAAACGCATAAAAACCCGTGCTGGGTAAACTTCTGGGGAGCCCTGGGAAGGAGAGGCTTCGTAGCAGCGGCAGAGCCCAGGGAAGCTTCCAGAAGGAGCTGTGGGCGGGGCCAGGCCTCACAGGCCTGCGGGTGCCGAGACTCGGGCCCCTCCCGCACCTGCTCCTTCCTGCCTCCTTGTCCCCTCTGGGGTGCTGGGCGCTCGCCCGTGCTCCGTGCCAGCTCTGCCGCGGGTCTCCGCGTGCCCCACGTCTTCATGGGGACCCCCGCACTTACTGGGGCTCATCCACCCCGTCTTGGGCGGGAGGCCACAGGCACCCTCGTGAGGGGACTTGTTAGAACACCAGTGGGTCAAACCTCAGGACAGACAAGGTCAGAGCAAGCATCATCTCCCCGGGGAACACAGTGTGGACGGCTCTCACCTGCCCCTGAGAAGCCAGAGGGAGGAGGGGCCAGAGGAGGGGCCAGAAGAGACGGCACCTGCGCCCCCAGGCCATGCCTCCCTGTGCCCCGGGCCCCGCCTCCCTGCATCCCAGGCTCCCCCTCCCTGCGCCCCAGGCCCCGCCTCCCTGCATCCCAGGCCCCGCCTCCCTGTGCCCCAGGCCCCTCCTCCCTGCGCCCCAGGCCCCGCCTCCCTGCATCCCAGGCTCCTCCTCCCTGCATCCCAGGCCCCGCCTCCCTGTGCCCCAGGCCCCTCCTCCCTGCATCCCAGGCCCCGCCTCCCTGCATCCCAGGCTCCTCCTCCCTGCCCCCCAGACCACACAGCTGCCCGAAGTCCAGGCTTCCTAAATGTCACAAGTTCATAAAGTCCGCTTGGGGTTGGCACTGTCATGGCCCTCTAGGCCCTCGCCCCCTTCCTCCTGGGGCCCTGGCGCTGAGTCACACACCTGCTCACAACCCCGGGGTCAGCAAACCCTTGTCTGCGCCCACCGGAAAGGCCGGCTCTGGCCCCCACCTGCTCCTCTGAGCCCCCAGGCCCGCACCCCACCGCGGGGCCAGCTCTGTCCCTCGGGCTTTGTGGAACAACAAACGGTGACTTCCCAAATCATGCAAGTGCCTTCCTGCCCCTGGCGTTTCCTCCCGTGCGAGTTCAGCCTCCAGAGTTGTGTGCGTGGCCAGTGACCCGGCACGAGGTCACCGGCGGGGGGCACGGCAGCCGCAGGAGCGCCAGAAGGTCCCTCGGAAGGGCCAGGAAGGTGCATCGAGCGGCCTGTCCCCCACATGGGGCCTGAGCGCACACGCCAGGGCGTGTGTGCATGCGCCTTAACCTGGTTAGGAGGGTGGTCGGGTGGGGGCTGGTGGGGGAGGGTATTTCCACTAACCCCCCTCTGGGACCACGTGGACCCGCCCTCACTTGCACGGCTTGAGGGCGCAGCTCTGCCCAGGCGGGGAAGGCGGCCGGTGTCCTGCGCGTGAACCAGGGGGGGAGGGGGGGGGCAATGGGGTTTGTGGGGGGGGGGGGGGGGGCCTGCCCTGCTGATGTCCCTCCCCTCCCCTCCCCAGTGGCTCCGGATGCAGGGGCAGGGGGAGCATCCCCGCCCAGTATCCTTTGGTGGTGACTCAGGGGCCTGCCCTCCCTCCACGCGGGTCCCTGTCCACCTTCTTCCTCCTCTCTAGCCCCCTGGGGCGCCGGGCTTCCGTCCCAGGGCCCAGCTGAACAGCGGCCGTGCCCCTTGGGGCAGGCAGCGTAGACCCTGCGCCGGCCTCCCTCCTGTGACCTCCAGGCCCGGGCTGTCCTGACAGGGTCCAGACGACTTCCATCTACCGCCTGGCCCCGCGGGCCGGACTAGGGTCCTCGGGTGGGGCCAGCGTCCTTGGCTTCCGGGCCCAGGCGGGACCCCGTGGACGACCAGGAGGCCACCACTGGTCCTGAGGGGCCCGCAGTGGGGACTGTCGTCCTGGCCACCGCCCCTGCCTCCCTGTTTCCTGGGCTGCAGGCCCAGAAGCCGGTCTTTGCTGCGCCCTCCCTGCTTTGCTGCCAGACAAGGTGCAGGACGTGGGTGCCACGGGACGTCAGATGAACAGTGGGGGCCGCTTGGGATACGGGTGTTGTTTACTGTCGCTGAAACTCCTACCTCGCGGGGTGTCCTGCTCCCCCCCCCGTGGGGCCCCCCCCCCCCCCCCCCGCTCGGCGAAGCGGCCTTGTCTACCGCCCCCGCCTCTCTGTTTCACAGAATCGTTGGCCCAGACGGCAGATAGCTTAGTGTGACTGATGGTTTTGCTAAAGATGTAAATAATTGAAACTGCGTCTTAAATGACTTGGAAGATTAAATGTGCTTTATAACCCGCACAGCCTGGCCTTGTGCTGCCTGTTCATAAAAACTGGATATTGATGGCCCGGGAGTTGAGCTGCTCAGGGAGAGGCAGGTGTCCGGTGGGAAGGCTGAGGCCTGGAGATGAAGTGTCTCTGCTGTAAAACATTTATTGGGCCGTCATCCATCATTCATTCATCTGTCCTTCGGCGGAGGTGAGGTGAGGGCATTAGAGGCTGACCATTCCGTGTTGGGGGTGGGGGGGGGTGTGCTCCTAGCTCGGTGGCCCGCCCACAGCGCCCCTGGCTTGCACGCATGGATGCCCGGAGCACGTCCGCCCCGGCTGTGCAGACTAAGAATGTCCCCAGACCGGTCCCCGCCCGGACCCCGTGGGTACCGCCCCCGGGGGGGGAATAGCCCACACGGGTTCCAGCGGCCCATCCGCCATCCTGCCCGGGGTCCCAGCTTCTACCCTGTTCCTAACCACGCCGACATCTCACACTAAGGTGCTCACTGTCTTTGGGCTCCGCATGCCTCACCCGGAAAAGGAATGGCTCGGAAGGAGGTCTTCGTCCAAGGAGCACACGGGACGGCCGACCAGGCTGCGGCCCAGGGAAGTGACAGATGGGCGGTGGTCCGCACACGCCGCTCGGTGTGCTCGTCCTGCAGTTATTCCCAACCGGGCGTCCCCATTTCCTCGGCTGCCCGGGGCTTGACATGCGGGCAGGTGGGGGCCGAGGGGTCATTTCTGTAGAAGCCTCCATACAGCGAGCGCGTACAGCTCGGATTTAACAAATGCAGCGGCTAAACTAAACACAGTGAGGGGGGTTGGGGTGGATGGGAGGCTGGGGTGCCCGGCCGGGGGAGACGCACTAGCCCCTCACGCTGTGGGCGTGGGACGGAACTTTGACCCACGTGTTGGTGCACATGTTCATGTTTTTAATTTTTTTTTAATGTTTATTTTTGAGAGAGAGCGTGCAGGGGAGGGGCAGAGAGAGAGGGAGACGCAGAATCCGAAGCGGGCTCCAGCCTCCGAGCTGTCAGCACAGAGCCTGACGCGGGGCTCGAACTCACGAACCATGAGATCACGCCCTGAGCCGAAGTCCGATGCTTAACCGACCCGGCCACCCAGGCGCCCCTTTCTGAAAATGTATTCAAAAGGAAGTAAAATAAGTGTGTTCCAAATGTTAGGGACAGCGCGGCCTGCCACACGCCGTGAGACCTGCCCAGCCCCGCCTGTCGTGCGGCCCGGGGCCCAGAAAGGCCGCCAGCCCCGCAGCCAGGGCGGCAAGGACCGCCGCCCCGGCAGCGCCCGCCTCCGGTTCCGGCCGCGAGCAGGTGGAGGGGCAGCCGCTGCGTGCGTGGTCGCCGAGGGCGCGCAGCTCCGGCGCATGCGCACACGCACGCGAACGCGTGTCGGTGCGAGCGGACGGCGCGTGCAGCCCCGGCGCCCCCTGCCGGCCACAGGTGGAACTGCGGGCTGGGTGCGGTCAGCGGCAGGTTCGCGGGGTGGGGGGGGGGGAGAGGGCGGCGGGGTGTCGGCGCGGGCGGGGCGGGAGGCCCGGGAGCAGGCGTGCCCCCTGCGACAGCGTCCGCCCGCCCACCCCAGGCTTTCCCCTTCCCCGCTGGCTCCCAGCTCCCGGGGGAAACAACGCTACTGCGTGTCGTCAGGGGGGGGGGGGGGGGGGGGGGGGGCAACCTACACCTTCGTGGCCTCCTCCGCCCCCCTCCTGCTCCGCGTCCGTGGGGACCGAGTCCAGGCCAGCCGGTCCCAGCCCCGTCACAGGACGGCCACCATCCGCACTATGTCCCCGTGTCCCCTCGGGGGGCCCGGGAGCACAGGCCTCAAACACGTGGACATCCTCGTGAGGAGTCCACTCCTTCTAGGCCCTGGAGCTCCTGGGGGCGAGCCGCCGGCAGGCTCCCCTTCCCGCCCTCAGCGGCTCCCTCCCTGGGGAGGCCACACGACACCACGGTGCTGGCAAGGCCTGGTCTCAGGCACCCGGGGTCTCTGGCCGCCCACCCTGCCCCTGTGTGCCAGGCCACCTTGTGCCTTCGGGCAGGTCCCAGCCGCTTTCCCAGCAGCGTCTCCTGGGTGGCCGTGGGTGCCACAGGCCTGATCCAGTGCTGTGGGCTCAGGGCTATTTTGTGGGACGTGGCCCAACCCTCTGGCCACAGGTGATTAGCCTGGGGCCACGTCTCAGCTGACACCGGCCGAGTCCTCCCCAAGGAGCATCAGACCAAGGACAGAGGGTGTTCTATTCTCTACTGGCCCCGAGGGTCCTCTGGGAGCTGGCCTCACATAAAGCCCCCTTTCTGCTCCACTGTCAGTAACCTTCCTGTGCACGATGCCCTGGGAGCCTCAGTCGGTTAAGCTCTGACTCCTGATTTCGGCTCAGGTCACGATCTCACCGTTTGTGAGTTTGAGCCCCACGTGGGGCTCTGTGCTGACAGCTCAGAGCCTGGAGCCTGGTTTGGATTCTGTGTCTCCCTCTCTCTCTGCACCTCCCCTGCTCGAGCTCCTTCCCTCTCCCTCAAAATAGATAGATAAACAAAAAAAGGAAACCGTGCGTTTCCATCAGAGCCCTGATAATTCCCATCTCCCCCCAGGTGCCCCCACCGTTGCATGGATGGAGCTGAATCCCCCTGCCCTGTCTGTGGACAGTTGTGTATCAACGGCTGGTCCCCCTGGATGTGGATGTGCTCATGTCAGGCCAGCCGGGCCTGCCGTTGGAGCTCAGACAGCACGGAAGCCATTTCCCCGTCTTCCTGTTCACCCGGCTTTCCTGCCAGGCCTGTGCCTCCACACCACCTTCCGGGGGCTTCCATTTCCTGGAGCCTGCATGCAGCAGGCGGCAAATAGTTGCTGCGGCTCTGCTGTCAGGCCATGGTTAGCGCCCTCCCAGACGGGCACAGGCTGGTGGGGGAGCCCCTCGGGAACTTTGGGAGCCACGTGGTGTCAGCGTGGGAGTATCTCCCCGTGACTGAGGTGAGCAGACCCTGTGCTGGGGTCCCTGCAGCCACCGAGGCCCAGGCCTAACCTCCCAGGACAACAGTCCAGGTCGGGTCCGTGTGCATGGTGCGGGTGCAGACCGGGGTGCCGTGGAGGGGGACGTCCAGCCCCGCACATTCCAAAGGTCTTGGGGACTGGGGAAGCCCGGCAGCTCTTGTCATGTCCTGCCTCCTAAGAGTGTCTTCTGTGCCTGCGGCCTCGGGCTGGGTTGACGGCCTGCCCGTCCTGGCAGGCGCCTGTCTCTGTGTGCCCTGGGGCTTTGGGCCTGGCTGTGCCCGGTGGAGGTCAAGGGGACTGCAGGACGAGCAAGTGAGGTCAGTCATGGGTGTCGTGTGCCCACGTGAGCGAAGCCAACAACAGCTGTGGACACGGGGTCACTGGCTGCTGTTGTCTCCCCAGACCCAGCCCACACGCCCTTCCTGCTTTAATCTGCGTCCTTCCAAAGGAGTGAGACCGCACGGTGAGTGCTGGGGGTCCATCTTGTGAATCGCTGAGCCCGGGGTGGGGGGTCTTGGTGCCCCGAGGAGGTGGAGAGGGGAGATGAGTTGAGTGTGGCCATGACTTCAGGGGGAGGGAGGGGAGGAGCCCGGAAGGTCCCAGCTTGAATGTGGAATCTGAGATGCTCAAACGTTAGGAAAGAGTCAGTGAGTTCTAGAAAATTCCAGAAACTGTTGACCCCAACAGCGTGAGGCCTTGTCTTCATGGTGACCTTTCAGTATGAAATATAATACTTACGTCTTTGACCCATAAACATGGAAACGATACATTTCTCATCATACTTATTTCAAATATTTTGTCTTTTGTCCACACCCGACGCCTGTCTGCCTTCCTCCTTAGCAGTACTGGCGCTGAGCGCACCGGGCGCCGAGGAACGCCGAGCCGGTCACTCTCCGGGCGGCACTGCCCGGCTAGTGGGGGACACAGACCCCGTGAGAGACGCCAGTGGGTGGGCGTCCAGCTGCGGGAGTCGCCGGGGAGGAGGCACAGCGCCTGGGTTTGGGGGGGCCTGGGGGACATGGGAGAGTGTGGTGGGACATCTGAGTGTGGGTCGGGGATGTGGACTGTGAGGCACCCTGCGGTATCCAAGCGGGGTGCACAAAGGAAGAAGGTGGGGCACAAAGGGAGGTGTGAGCTGAGGACCCGGCCGTGAGTCACCTGTGTGTGGACAGGATGCGGTGACCCCCGGGCACAGAACAGAGGAGGCCGAGGGCTGGCCCCCCGGGAGAGCCCAGCCAAGCTGCGGGGAAGACACGGCTGGGGGACAGAGGACCCTGTGACCCGCTCAAGCGGCGGTGTCACAGAGCCCAAGGGAAGGGCAGGTGGCGCTGGGCTGGTGGCAGGAGGGGACGGGTCAGGGTCCCCGCAGGAGGGAGACAGGTTAATTTCCCGTGGCTCCAGCACTGGGGGTCCCAGACCACAGGGGCGGCGGGCTGGGCATCCGGTGAGCCTCTCCGGAGGGCTCCCGTCTCTGCCTTGGGCACCGGTCCCATCTCTCCGTGATGCCGTCTACGCGGTCATACCAGAAGGTTACAGCAGGTCCCCGGCTCCAAACTCAGGGACAGCTCACTTCGTGTTTAACTTGGCTCCTGACTCGTCACACAAAGCAAAGCATGAGACAGAGTCACAGGACAAACGCGGCACGAGGGGTGAGAAGGGGACCGAGCAGACGTGGAGGCGGCTCTGGGGGCTCGTGTTCGGGCGGGACGGGGTCCCTGTGCCGTTAGAGACGCGCAGCCTCGGGGACACCTGGTCTGCGCTGCTGAAGCCACTGCCCGGCGTGATGGCTCTGCCCTGGCGGCCGATCCCCTCCCGGGTTACGAGTTTGGGGGCCGCGGCCGCGCGCTGGACATGTGGGTAGTGGTGCCAGAGAAGCGGCAAATCCCGCGTAAGAAGCAGGTGGAGTCGATCGCTGCCGGACCGTCTCCCGTCCTGGGTGCTGGATGGATCCTGGGTACGTCGTCCTGGGTGCTGAATGTGTGCGTCGGGTGGTTTGGCTTCGAACCGAAGAAAAGTGTCCTAAAAGGTAGTCTGTTTAAAAGGGAGAAAGGTTGCGTCTGTAAGTAAACAAACATCTTGCCCAGATGAGAGAAATTTAGAGACCTGGGGTATGGCCCCCTCGCGACGTGCGTAACTGTAGGCCTTTAGGTTCAGTCACTGGTGGTTGACACCGGGGCTTCCCAGGCGCTCTGTCCTAGGGTTGCAGGGGTCACATCGTTAAACCCTGCAGGACTGACAGCGGCGTCCCGAGCCTGCAGCGCCAGGGGAGGGACCGCCGAGCCCCGAGGGCCACGCGGGGCCTCCAGAGCGTGTGAAGCACGCTCGTTTCCATTGTCCGGTTTTCTTTTTCTTGTTTTTCCAGCGTTGCTGTGGTATGATCGGCGAGAACTGCACCTGCTCGGGCCGTGCGTGATTTCACAGGCGCGCACGCGGTGGACTTGGAACGGCGGTCGCGCCCACGGCCGCCACCCCGGGTTGCTCCGTGTGTGGGGAGGGCACAGGGCGCCGCTCGCTGCGCACGGGGTGGCCGGCCCCCCTCCCCCACCCGGCCCCTGGCAGCCACCGTTCTCCGTGCCTCCAGGAGTTCTGCTTGGTCAGGGTCCGCGTACAGGGGAGATCACGCGGCATCTGTCGTCGTGTGGGGAATGCCTCGCCGCGCGGAGGGTCCCCCGGTGAGTCCAGGCCGCCACACGCGGCAGGCAGGGTTTCCTTCTTCGTGGCGGAATACCACCGCGGCTCTCTCTGTCACCCGAGCCCCCACACCTCGTCCACCCATCCATCCGCGGACACTTAGGTTGTTTCCACGTCTCAGCTACCGTGAAGGATGCTGCCGTGAGACGCTGATGTCGCTTCCTTTGGGTAAATACCCAGAAATGGGATTGGCGGTATTTACACTTTTCACGTTCCGAGGACCCTCCGTACTGCTCTCCACGGTGGCCGCCCCAGTTTGCGTGCCCTCCGGCGGCGCACGAGGGTTCCTTTTGCTCCGCGTCCTCGCCAGCACCCGTCGTCGCCTGTGTTGCTGACTTTTGCCGTCCCGACCAGCGTGAGGTGGCATCTCGCTGTGGGCTTGATTCGCGTTTCCTGGTGATGAGCGATGTTGGGCATCTTTTTTTCCCGTGTCTGCCGGCTGGCTGGACGTCTTCTTTGGAGAAACGTGTGCTCAGGTCCTTGGTTCATTTTTTAACCTGGCTGCTTTTGCTCCGAAGCTCCTTGTGCACTTTGGATACCAACCCCCGAACGGATACGTGGTTTGCACATATTTTCTCCCAACCTGCAGGCCACCGTCTCATTCTGTCGGTGACTCCTTTGCGGTGCAGAGGCTGCGTACTTTGAGGCGGCCCGGCCATCTATTTCCGCTTCTGTGCCTGTGCTTCGGGTGTCCTGTCCAGAGATATGTTGTTTATTCCCCATCAGTCTTTCTTCTACTGTGCATAATGTTGTTGTTTAAGAGCCTACGTACGAGCCTGGTTGAACGTTTCCACGTCTCGGTTTAACCCTGGAAGTGGAACTGCTTGCCCGTACGACAACTCCATGTGTAACATTTTGGGGAAGGAAGGCAATGGGATTTTAAACTTTAAGACTTAAAAGTTTTTTTGTTTTTTTTTTTTTTTAATTTTTTTTTCAACGTTTTTTATTTATTTTTGGGACAGAGAGAGACAGAGCATGAACGGGGGAGGAGCAGAGAGAGAGGGAGACACAGAATCGGAAACAGGCTCCAGGCTCCGAGCCGTCAGCCCAGAGCCCGACGCGGGGCTCGAACTCACGGACCGCGAGATCGTGACCTGGCTGAAGTCGGACGCTTAACCGACTGCACCACCCAGGCGCCTTTTTTTTTTTTTTTTTAATGTTTATTTTTGAGAGAGAGAGACAGAGACAGAGTGTGAGTGGGGGAGGGGCAGAGAGAGAGGGAGACACAGAATCGGAAGCAGGCTCCAGGCTCCGAGAGCTGTCAGCACAGAGCGGGACGCGGGGCTTGAACTCACAAACCATGAGATCGCGACCTGAGCCAAAGTCAGAGGCTTAACTAACCGAGCCACCCAGGTGCCCCTAAACTTAAAGACTTTTGTTAAAAGCCTTGCTTGGGGCTCCTGGGTGGCTCAGTCGGTTGGGCATCTAACTTCGGCTCAGGTCATGATCTCACGGTTTGTGGGTTCGAGCTCCAGGCTGCGCTCTGTGCTGGTGACACAGAGTCTGCTTGGGATTCTCTCCCTGCCCCTCCACCCCCCATCTCTCTCTCAAAATAAACAAACTTAAAAAAAAAGTCTTGCTTTATATCCTATCATCTTAAAGTCACCACGTGAAGACGCAAGTAGGATAGTCCGGCGGGTTCTCTGAAGAGGTTCAAGTTTCAAGACGACTGACTGGCTCCTGATGGTGGCCGGTAGGGAGCTGTCGCTAAGAGAAGCCAGGACAGACTGGGACTGGAGGGCAGGCAGGGACTTGTCTGTCACACCATTAATACCACAGCCTCACCCGCGCCTACCGGATGGAGCCTGCGCGGGTCTGAGAACATAGGGAGGACCGAGGGTTACCTGGTAACCAGCACTGGGGAGGCTGACCAAGCCCCCTTTTCTCAGGACTGCAGGTGTCGAGTGACAGGACTGCAGGAGCAAAGTCCCCAGGAAAGGAGCAGTGCCCCAGAAAGGGTCCGTTCTGGGGCCGGAAGGGCAGGGCAGGCCGTAAAGATCACCAGCTTCTCGTTACTCTGTTTGCAAAAGGTTTCTAATCTGGGCCCAAGGATTCACACTCTGAGCATCCACAGAGGCGTTCACTTGCAGCTTATTGAGGTTAGCGAACCCTTTCTTCCTTCGTGAAGCAAGTTCATTCAGCAATTACTGAGCACCTGTGCGCTAGGCATTATTCTAGGCGCTGGGATACAGCAGTTTAGACAAAAACGAAACCAGTGCCACTGAGGAAGCTATGCATCACAAAAGGTCACGATGGGGACAGAGAGGGGTTGGGAAAGGAAAGGGACACCGAGCCAAGAACTGCCTGAGGAAAGTGAGGGGGGGAGCCACCTGAGTGTCTGTGGGAAGAACTTCATGCTTAGGGAGCGAGTGCAAACGCCCTGAGGCCAGGGAAGGAAACCAAAGCCACCAGTGGGGCCCAGTCAGCAAGAGAGAGGGATCTGGGTGTTCCTGGCGGCACCGGCTCTTACTGGGAGACACCAGAAAGTCCCACCCGGAGTAATGACAAGGACTGGCTGAGGATCCAGGGTCTTCTTTGGCGACGGAGTTGAAAACAGACTGGAGGTGAGGGAGGGCAGAAGTAGGGGGATGCCGGGAGGCACCTCAGATCCAGGCAAACCTGAGGCCACAGCAGAGAACAGGGAGGTGGCAGAACATGGCAAGAGGTCCTCAGCTTGGCGGTTCTGGGAGGAGAGCTGGCAGGGTGCGTGGGGCGGCAGTGTGGGGAGGGGGAGGTGGGCCGATGATCTGGGGCCCGGCTGCGGGTTCAGCAGGTGTCCTGGGCCCACGGGGTCTGGGATGCCGACCCGGAAGCCAAGCGGGGAGCTGCTGCTGGACACAGACACGAGGTCTGGCCCAGAATCCCTGGAGACCCTCCTCCTGTGTGCCTGCAGTGGGGGCGGTGGGACACCCCGAGGGGGCGGGGGACCCTGCCCTCCTTCGGAGCCCTGGCTGGGGCCCCTGAGCTGGAGGGAACTGACCCGCCCCAGCAGCAGAGAGCCCGGTACTGCCCAGGACAGCGGAAACAGCCTCTACGCACATCGGTTCCGACTTGCGGCGGCCCCAGACAGGAGGGTCTCGGCCGCTCAGGAGTGTCTGAGGCTGCGTAATCATTTTCCAACAGCCTCCCAGGAAGGACTGGGACACTTCAAAAATGCAGACTTGTGGGGGTGCCTGGGTGGCTCAGTCGGTCGAACGTCTGACTCTTGATTTCAGCTCAGGTCATGATCTCAGGGTTGTGGGTTCGAGTCCCGCATCGGGCTCTGCACGGACAGCTCGGAGCCTGCCCGGGATTCTCTCTCTGCCCCTCTCCCGCTCACACTTTCTCACCCTCAAAATGAATAAATTAGCTTAGAAAAGATGCAGACTTGTGAGTTCCTCCCTGGATCACCTCGTTCCAGTCTGGGTAACACCGATCTAGTGTGACCCTGCATTCCCTGATGGCAAAGGACGGACTTGTGCAGGGCTCTGGGGGCCACGGCCACGCGGGAGTTAGAGGTTCCCAACTTTCAAGTTAAAGGGCTCGTCCACCGTGCTGCTCCGCCTGTCAGATGGCGTGGTGAACTTCGCCTCTCGGCCTCCAACAGAGGCTCATGTCCCCTAGAACTTGTGAATGGACACTACTTGGATAAAAAAGGTCTTTGCAGATGTAATCGAGGATCTTGAGGTCGCTGGCTTATCCTGGGGCCCTAATTCCACTGGACAAGCGTCCGTAGAGGAGAAACGCAGACAGAGATTTGACGCGGGCAGAAGATGTGACTTCAGCCCGGGGGCGTCAGCAGCCACCAGAAGGGGGAAGGGGCAAAGAACAGATTCCTCCCCACAGGGAGCCTCCGGGCCTCCAGCACTGAGAACAGATGTTGTTACGGGCACCCGTCTGTGGTCACATTATGGCAGCCACGAGAAACTAGTAACACGTGACCTTAATTTTCTTTAAACAGATCTTCCCAAGCTTCGGCCGTCTGTGCAGCCATAACTCGGTGCCCTTGTATCCCTGGCTGGCTCTCCTGTCCCGGGTCTAAGCCTTCATGGCATACTTACTGCCCCGCCTCAAATTCCCCAAACAGCACCGACCTGTTACCTAGCACCGTGTCCACGCAGAAGCTTCTGGTAACGACACTCACCAGTTCACAGCCTGTCCTGAATTTGAAGGCGTGCTTCTTTCTGCCCGCAGTTCTGGCGGGGGGCTCGCTTTAGCTGCAAGACATGCTCAGACCCCGTGTTCCCAATAACCCCACAAACCTCCACAGTGAATTCAAGATCACAGGGCCGTGTCCCACGACACAGCGTCACTGTGTCGGGCAAGTGACATGGGCTGTTCTGGACGATGAGCCTCCACGTGTGCGCCTGCTTGTCCACAGTGACCCGGGGGCCTCCGCTGCTCTGCCCGCTGGGGACGCCGCCCTGGGGGCTCCTGACGCAGGCTGCACGCCGGCCAGAAGGCGGGCAGGTCTTCAGCTCGCTAAGCATCGACTGTGAAGAAGCCACAAGTTACATGGCGAGTGGTTGGTCGATACGAATAGAAGCTAGTGACCATTTCTGAGGGACACTGCCTCTTTTGGTCGCCTGGAACCCAGACCTCAGCAGCCCATCTCTGCAACTGCGCTGAGAACCATCCTTCCAGAACAAGAATGGAAGGGAGGCGAGAAAGATGCAGGCGAAGAGGTGAGCGGGCGGGTGGCCGTTCTGTGCCCAGGCTGCGGTGCCTGGCGGGGCCGCTGCACTTGGGAAGGCTCGGACGGTTGCTGGGGCGTGGCTTCCAACGTCCGCAGCCTGTGGTGACAAACCACGCAAGCCCACAGTCTTAGATAAGGTTCCACTGCGCTGCAAGCACGCTAAAGTGAAAGCATGTTTAGGGTTCCCACCAAACCCTCGTAGCGCCACCGTGAAGCCCAAGCATCCAGATCGTCCCCGTTTTCTCAGACACACGAGCTGAGCCACAAAGTCCTTCGGCTTAAGAACTCACCCTCAGGGTTTTCTGGAAGCAGGGAGCTTGGCATGGCCCGCAGCCCCGGAGCTCCCAGAAGACTCCCACCTGTAGCTGGCCCGGACCATCTCGGCTCCCCGAACCCTCCCCAAGAGGACTTTTTTGGGAGAAGGAAAGAGGCCACCATGTCCGGCCACCACCAGAGCTCAGCCACGCCCCTGGGCCGTCCGGGGAGTGGTCTCCAGGGGAAACCTGTCCTGTGTCGTACGAGCGCGGCCGTGGTACTCCAGACAGATTATTCCACAATCGTAACGCTTTCTGACCCGGCACGGGTGAATCTGAAAGCGGGTTGTTTACATTTCTGGGCTTGTTGAGGCCTTGGCTGCAAGAGAATAGCTAATTATCAGCTTTGGTTAGCTTATTTTGGGCTCCTATTCTAGGCCCCGGATTTCTATTTTATTTGCATTCTGTTCATCTTTCTTTGAAGTATGAGACAGCTGCAACTGGAAACGGTGTCATGCTCACCAGTCCCCCCTTCAGGACGTTTCCGGAGCCCTTCCTGTGCTCCAAATCCCGCGAGCATCCACAGGTCTGCGAGGCACTGCCTCGGTTCTCCGTCACGCTGAACAGCGTGGCCGTGCCCACAACGCCTGACCGCACGGACCGAGGGCTGTGCTCGCCGGGGGCGGTGTCATGGGGCTCCCGAGGGCCGCACGGTGCCCGGCCGGGCACGCACCCCATGCAAGCCGCGGGGCGGGGGCTTCGCCAGCACCGGGGCAGGATGTGGCGGCCAGAGCCCCGCGCAGCGATGACGCTGCCCTCGGGAGCTTCCACAGGTTACCGGCTGAAATCCACTTGCAGGGACAGCTTGTGAGAAGTGCCTGGCCTAACCCCCCGGGACTCGACGTTCAGGTTCGAGCACGGAGCTACCAGCAGTGCGCACGAAGTACGGCAGAGCAAGGAGAGCGTTGCCTCAGGTACGATTTTTCTCAGCAACGTCCTCTTCGGCCCACCGAGAGGCTGGGAAGGTGGCGGCCACTCCCAGGCAGGGGGCTGTGCAGTCAGGGCGCCGGAGGCCGCGGGAAGGGCCGTCACAGGTCCGTCTGCCAGAGCCTCTCTGTGCGTTCCGACGGCAGGCGCTCCTGCGGACTCTACCGGGTTCGCGGGAACGATCACAGGCTGCTGTCACACGGGTCACCTGGCGCCATTCGAACGTCCGTGACAAAACCAGCGCATACTGAGGATCTTGGTCGTTTCAGCAGGGCAGACCACAAGTGATCACAATGACTTCGGTGGACTCCAACACAATCTTGGGGAAAAACATTTAATGCAAATATGTAACCACTGGAACATACAAATAAATAAGTAAGCTCAGAGCAGCTGAGAAAAAAAACCGAAGGAAGTAGAACTGCCCATCCCCCCTCAGGCCCAGATAATCCCTTTTCAAAATACGGATAGTAAAATATACAAAGTAATACGCAAAGAAGATACAGAACATTCACCATAAACCAACCTGAAATAAAAATAAAACCAAGGACAAACCCTAATTATTTTATTTCTGTATATCAAGACTACAAATAGCATTTAAACACTTGATTCAGCATTCGAATTACGAAATTATACATTTTGCTTCGATGGTCATTGTCTCAAAAGTGTCATTCGGTTCCCCCGCATTTAAAAGCATATTGCTAACTCTGGTCGCTTCCACAGCTCGGCCCCCAGCCCCAGCCCGGTGACAGGAAACGCTGGGGGGGGGGGGGGGGGGGAGTAGCTGCTGGGCCCTCCACGCCCCCCTCCACACTCCCCTCCTCGCCCCCACCGCTCCCCTGCTCCCCTGGTCGGGAGGGAGGGCCACTCTGACGCCCTCCGCACTCCGTTTTCAGAGACCGGAATCACCCAGCAACAAGGAAGGTCCCGATAAAGTGCCTTTTTAAGAGAGAGTTACCGACGCCCCTCCCCCGGGCCCGCGTGGGACCGGCCGGTCTTCCTCCAAGAAGCAGCACCTTCGAGAAGCGGAGGGCGCAGGGGAGGGCGCAGGCGGCGCATTACCCCACGCATCGGGGGGGGGGGGGGGGGGCGTGCCCCGGGGTAGGAGGGCGGCGGGCCGCGGATGGCCCGGCCACAGCGGGCCACACTGAGTGCAAAGCCGCAGCCGCCCCTTTGGTTCAAGTGACTCCGATGCCAGTGTCTGTTCTCCCCACGTCACCACTTCTCAGAGGCCACGCGTGCCGTGGGGCCTGGACGAGACCCTCCCCTCTCCCGGGAGCTCTCCCGCCACAGCGTGCAGCCAGGAAGGGAAGAGGGATGAACGTCCCCTCGCACACACCCACACACGGGAGTACCCAAGCCACCACGGTGCGGTCCTCGGTACCCCGAAACAAGCATGCTAGTCCCGTGCAGGGGAATGGCTTAAACGGCACAAATAAAATATTATCACGTTGTGTATTTTCCAGACCTAACCACTTTGGGAAAAGGCAGCAGGAGAGAAAATGCCTTTCGTTTTAACAATTAGGATTGTAAACAATTCAGCCACACGAGAAGCAGCGGGCCCTGAGAGTGACGTCTCCACGTCTCAGACCCCACGTCTCTGCGGACGGAGCACGCGCCGCCCTCCAGGAGCCCCGCCGGGAGCCCCGCCAGCGGAGGGAGGCTCAAGTCCACCAGCAAAGCCAAAGCTTCATCTTTGGTTAATTTCACTGAGTCGCCACTAGTCTTAAAACTGTGCTCTTGTTGGCAAATTACTAACGTAGCCGCATGGCACGTAACCCTTGTTATTCTAAGTTATCTGAAAAGCAGTGTCCGTCTAAGTAAGTGACCGTGACTTACTGGACCATCTAGACAATGGAGGGGGGGGAATGAGGGATGGGGGTACGCGGAGAGCTGCGGGAGCCCGGCCCCAGCGCCCTCGGCGGCCGGGGGGTGCTGCCTGTGCTGCGGGCACCGGTCGGTTCTCTGCAGAGGGTCAGTTCCGGCCTCCGCTCAGCTCAGCTCGAAGCCAGCAGCACATTCGATAGCGTAGAGAAGCTTACTGCGCAGAAGCGTCTCGTCGTAGAACTCGGGCAGCTTCAGCAGGTTCATGCAGGTGCTGGCCGTGGGGAGCCGCTCGAGGTCAGAGCCTCCGTTGTGAATGCAGAACGCGGGGTACAGCTCCTGAAAAGACAGGGGTGCACGAGGCGGCTTTAACAGGCAGGCTGTTGAATGAACGTCTTAAAAAGCACACAAAACTCACCTGCTTCAAACAGTAAAAAGTTGCTGTGGTCACATTTCCCCAAAAGACTTTCGGTGTTTCACCGCACCCCAGACTACACTCCGTGCAGGGAACAGGACGAGAACTGCGCTCGTTCATGGGAAAAATAACCTGTTCGGTAAATAGGGCCTCTAAGGCATTGTGTTTCAGTCTTTTGAAAATCTGTTTAAAATTCAAGAAGCTAAGAGGGTGAAGACTTGAATACAGAGGCCTGTTTGTTTCTGTGGAAATGTGGGAAAGAAGGCACCCGGGGCAGGGAGGGGGTGGGGGGGGCGGTCTTCTCCAGACCAGCACACTCTGCAGGCAGGCGGGACGGCCATGTGGATGCGGTAACAGAAAACAAGGACCAAATTCACTCAAAAACAAAACAAAACAAAACAAACCCCCAAGAAACAAATTCACTCAAGAGGGGAGAGAAAGGGTTAGGGTGGCTCAGTCGGTTGAGCGTCTGACTCTTGATTTCCGCTCAGGCCATGATCTCAGGGTCGTGGGGTCAAGTCCTGTGTCAGGTCTTCGATGAGCATGGAGCCTGCTTGGGATTCTTCCCCTGCCCACCCCCCACTCTTTCTCTCAAAATAAATACACTTTAAAAAAAGGGTGGGGGGGGGACAACGTCTAAATACCAAACGCAAAATGAAACAATGAGCCTGTGCACTGACGGCTTTGTCACGCAGGGAGGCATCATCCCGAGTGTGGTTCCAAAGCCGCGGTCGTGTTACACGTAAGTAGTGCACATGCACAAGGGACTGTAACTGTGCGGTCCTGGGACTCACCAGGAGATGAAGCCAAGGAGAGAACTGAAACCGAGACTATCAGTGGCAAAACAAGATGTAAATATAGAATCAAATATAAGCCGATATTTGAACTGGAAGTCTCAGTTTGAACTTGTGATATATGTTTCTCTTCAGGGGAGAAAACACCATTTCCTAACTGTCCCCTGCAAAGGCCGCAAACAACCCCCACGGGTGACAAGGAACAGACTAAGCACGCAGGTTTGGTCTGTAGGAGCCAGGCCTCCTGGGGGAAATCTGGATTCCGCGTGGAGCCCAGAAGCGCACACGACACGACACGTGTCACCATCTGTCACACCAGAAAGCAAGAAAGCCTCCCCGAACTCCGAGGGTTAAAGGGCCCACCTGAAGGCACCCCCGCCCACAGGAGGGCACTCTAAATATCAAAAAGAATGACAGCAACGGCCTGAAACGCAGAACACGTTAAGGCCCGAGCGTTCACCGTGGTAGTGAGGGAACCAGAGGTATGCCTGCCTGTAGGAGATGTGGGCTCACCCACTCGATATTCCGAACACTGGAAGCTGAAGGGTGATCGTGACTTGTTCACAGGGGAACCAAACAGTTGAAGAGACAAAATAAAGTTTTTCTTTATAGAAAATTCCAGCTAATAAGTGAACAGATGAGGCAGCGGGAACACAGCTGATGCAGCTGTCTCACCCCCGGTTACAGAGTAGATTCCGGGGCGCCCGGGCGGCTCGGCCGCACCCCTACGTTACAGAGTGGATTCAGGGGCACCCGGATGGCTCGGCTGGATGGGTGTCTGACTCGACTTCAGCTCAGGTCGTGATCTCGCGGTTGGTGAGTTCGAACGAGCCCTGCGTCAGGCTCTGGGCCGACAGCACAGCGTGGAGTCTGCTGGGATGCTCCCTCTGCCCCTTCCCTGCTTGCATGTGTGTGTGTGCGTGCTCTTCTCTCTTTCTCTCTCTCTCTCTAATAAAGACACACTAAAAAAGAAAAAAAAAGCCAGGAATGGATCTAGGGAGTGTCCACAAGTGGCCTCTGTGACAGACGGCCAAACCAGCAACCCCAGGCGCGCACGCCGGTCTCAGCACCGCGCACTGCTGACTCCCCAGCACCGGATCCGCGGTGCTCAAGTCGGAAAATGTAGAGTGGACATCATCTATGCAACGTTACCGCCAAAAGAGGACAACTCAGATCTGGAAGCTGATGAGACCTCTCACGATCCCTAACGAGATGCAGGAGGAACGACCCGGCTCCTCCAGTAATCAGACCACAAAGTACCAGACGAGAGGGAGGAGGACGGCACAGACCAGAAAGAGAAAAGAGCAAAGCCAGGCACCAAGCAAGCACGGCAGACGGCCCGGGGCTTGTTTGTACCGGGAGCACTGACGGTACCAGGGGATTAAGGTGATTATTTTTTAGACCTGATGATGTCACTCTGGTTATTTTTTAAGGCACGGTGTAAACATTCTCATCCTGCTGTCCCAGCTGCCCAGCCCCCGTCCCCTGAGCAGTAATATTTGGGAGTCTTAAGCATTATCCCACAGAAATTAGTGCATATACAAGAAAATATTTTCTCCAGAATCTATAAAGAATTTTTCAAACTTAATACCCCCCAAAACCAAATAATCCAGTGAAGAAATGGGCAGAAGACACGAACACTTTTCCAAAGAAGACATCCAGATGGCCAACAGACATAAAAAGATGTTCAACATCACTCATCATCAGGGAAATACCCATCAAACCCACAATGAGATACCCTCTCACACCTGTCAGAATGGCTAAAATCAAAGAAACACGAAAACACAAGAAACAACAGGTGTTGGTGAGGATGTGGAGAAATGGGAACGACGTTACACTGTTGGTGGCAATGCAGATTGGTGCAGCCACTCTGGAAAACAGTGTGGAGGGTCCTCAAAAAGTTAAAAACAGAACTACCCTGCGACCCGGCAATTGCACTTAATAGGTATTTATCCAAAGGATACAAAAATACAGATTCGAAAGGGGTACATGCACCCCAACAGCCAAACTATGGAAGCAACCCAAACGCTCACCCACTGATGAATGGATAAAGAAAACGTGGTGTGCACACACACACACACACACACACACACACACACACTGGACTACTACTCAGCCATAAAAAACGAAATCTTGCCATTTGCAACCATGTGGCTGGAGCTAGTGTTTCATGCTAAGAAAAATAAGTCAGTCAGAGAAAGAGGCCATATGACTTCACTCCTGTGTGGAATTTAAGAAACACAACAGATGAACATATGGGAGGGGGAAAGAAAGGAAAACAAAAGAGAAAGGGACACAAACCATAAGAGGCCCTCCACAGTAGAGAACAAACTGATGGGTGGGGGATGGGCTGGATGGGGGATGGGTATAAGGAGGGCACTTGTGCTGAGCACTGGGTGTGGTATGTAAGTGAGGAATCACTGAATTCTACTTTTGAAACCAATATTGCACGGTAAGTTAACTGACTAGAATCTAAATAAAAATTTGAAGGGGTGCCTGGGTGGCTCAGTCGGTTAAGCGGCCGACTTCAGCTCAGGTCATGACCTCACAGTCCAGGAGTTCAAGCCCCACGTCGGGCTCTGTGCTGACAGCTGAGAGCCTGGAGCCTGCTTCTGATTCTGTGACTCCCTCTCTCTCTCTGCCCCTCCCCTGCTCATGCTCTGTCTCTCTCTGTCTCTCAAAAAATAAATAAACGTTAAAAAAATAAGAATAGATACATAAAAACTTGAAAAAGAAAAAATAGAAAAAAAATTTTTCAGGGTGCCTGGGTGGTCAGTTGGTTAAGCATCTGACTCTTGATCTCAGCTCAGATCTTGATCTTGGGGTCGTGAGTTCAAGCCCCATGTTATTAGGCTTCATGCTGGGTGTGGAGCCTACTTAAAAAATTATTTTCTCCCTCCCCATTTAAAAACTATGAAATGTTGGGCGCCTGGGTGGCTCAGTCGGTTGAGCGTCCGACTTTGGCTCGGGTCATGATCTCCCGGTTTGTGGGTTTGAGCCCCACATCGGGCTCGTGCTGACAGCTCGGAGCCTGGAGCCTGCGTCGGATTGTGTGTCTCCCCCTCTCTCTGCCCCTCCCCTGCGCATGCTCTATGTCTCTCTGTCTCTCAATAAATAAACGTCAAAAAAATTAAATAGGTACATAAAAAATATGAAACGTTAACACAATGCGTACGTACAGTGTCGTGTGTAAGTCTTCCCTTGATAATGTGTCTTTACGATCTTTCTCTGTCGATCCAGCTTCCTGCTTCTGAGGCTGCACAGTCTTGCACTAGATGTGTGCAGCAGTTTGTTGACGGGCATTACTTATTTCCTTATTTTTACAAATACTGATGCTGTGAATAAGCACGTGCTTCAGTTATTTCACACCTGTGCAGGCGTATCTGCAGGCTAAACTGATCAGGCAGGCTGAGCGTGAGACCTCTGGAAATGCCAGTCCTTCGCAGGCTACAAATGACCGGGGGCTCCATCCTTCTCTTATACACAGACATTCATCACACAGAGGCCGGGCCTTCCGTGTTCTCTTCCAGCGCGGACGCAAAGATGTGCAGACGCTCTTCATCCCAAAAGCCTGAATCTGCTAACTCTCGGGCACGCGTGGCTTTCGCGCTCCATGACTACAGGATTCCAGACACCCGGTGTGCCGCACCCCCTCTGTCCCGGTGCAGAACACGGGGCCCAGAAAACAAAACGGCGGCCTACCCACACGGGTGCCGGGGGAGGGGGCGGGGTTATCCAGAACCAGGGTGGTTTCAGCTCCGGGTCAGTGCCCTTCCTCCCCAGAGCTGGGACAAGAGAACCCGTGCTTCCGACGCCAGCGCCCAGGCAGACGTACGACCCGGCCCCTGCTCACGCGCACACCCACTGGCACCTTCTCTGAACCCTCCTCTCCAGGCCATGACCCGCGTAACTGTCCGTGAAGGCCAGTCTGGCGCCCACACACCCACACCCCGTGACCTCCACCCCCAGGACTGTATTGTGCACCAGCAGTCGCAGACCTGGACGGAGGTTTACGCATGAGGATGGTCCCCACACCAGTAGGAAGGAAGGCTTGTAAACAACTGATGGAACAGGAAGTAAACTGTGGCAAATTCACATGATTGGACATTAGGACGTTTATTAAAAATATTTCAAAGATGACTTAATACGAGGAAAAATGACCCTGATGTAACGCTGAGTGAAAAAAAGGCCTACATGACTGAGTACACAATCAGCTTAAATTATATTTAAGAATTATGGTCAAACAGTATAAAAAATAATTACCTACCAACCACTGTAGTGGAAACGAGCGAGCAAAATTGGAACCGTGTCCCTCCTCTGACGGGGACTCCAGGAGACCATGTCACCCAGCACGACAGGCACCCAACTGGCCCAAATTGCATTCCAGCCGGTTTCATTTCGTTTATATGTTGAATTTAGTGTGTATTTTACGACGTGGGCAAAACCGAGTTAAGAGAACAGCCCAGAGAACACCGAATGGAGACTTACACGGTTCTTACCAATCAGCCCCTGGACATCTCTCCACTGTTCAATGAAGAACTTCGTTTAGGGAGCCTGGGGGGCTCAGTCGGTTGAGCATCCGACTTCAGCTCAGGTCATGACGTCACGGTCCGTGAGACTGAGCCTCGTGTCGGGCCCTGTGCTGACAGCTTGGCGCCCGGAGCCTGCTTTGGATTGTGTCTCCCTCTCTCTCTGCCCCTCCCCTGCCCCTCCCCTGTCTCTCTCTCTCTCTCTCTCAAAAATGAATAAACATTAAAAAAAATTTAAGAGGTGCCCAGGTGGCTCAGTCTTTAAGTGTCCGACTGATCTCAGCTCAGGTCATAATCTCACGGTTTGTGAGTTCAGGCCTCACATCAGGCTCTGTGCTGACAGCTCGGAGCCCGGAGCCTGCTTCGGATTCTGTGTCTCCCTCTCTCTCTGCCCTCCCCCACTTGCACTCTGTCTCTCAAAAATAAATAAATGTTAAAAAAAAAAAAAAAGGCTTATTTAAACAGTATACGTGGCATACGGTATGTGCTAAAAACCACTGTCTTTTAAAACAATTACAGTTCAAAAAAATAATAAAACAGTTACAGTTCATATGCTATTTCAAGTGTCTCATAAAAGTGTCAAAACAGGATCCAAAAGAGAAACAGAAAAGATATTACATTTATTATTTAGCCTTTTGAGTGCATTGAGGACAATAATTTTCTGCAATGCTTGAATAAACTGCGATGAAAGCATCACACGGTGAGATACCAGGGCAGGCGCGGGGAAGGAGGGCGAGCAACGGCCTGGGCGGGAAGAGCTCAAGGGCATTTGGAGTAAAATGTCCCGGTTTGGCTTTCTGTTCAGAATGCTAATTGAATTTGAATTTCCCACTTGGAGTCTTAAAAGTAAAAAAAAAAAAAAAAAAAAGTTCTTCACTGCAATCTGAGTCAAGGGCACTATTTCGTGCATTATTAAATAGAGCACAACGGGAATTTGCATTAATTCAGAGTAAGAAAAACCATCAATTTGTTATGTGGCCTGTTGGCAACTTAACAATTTTCTACAGTGCCGTAATGACCTTTTTGTCTGTAGCCATCGCACTCATTGAACATATTAAACTTTAATTAGCTTTAGCAAGCGCTGTTCTCCGCCGCTAAGCCGGCGCTAAGGAGTCTCGTGACCTGTAAATCACGCACGTCCGCCTCCGCCTCGCGGTCCTCCACCCGCGGGCCGCCCTCCTCCCCCACCTGAGTCCCGCCAGCCTCTCCGGGCACGCGGCCCAACTGGAGAGCACACACAGCAAGGTGACTTCTTCCAGCTGCGGAGTCTAACTTATGACGGCTGCAAAGATGTTTGAAAACTCTACATTAAATTCTACATTTGATAGGCTTTAGATCATTGAAAAAAATCCAAGATAGGAAGACTGTCTCATAACTTCCACAAGTAACACTCATGTGACAGTGACAACTCAGTTGTGACTGTGTGGGGTCCCCAACAGGGGACAAGAGGGTTTTCACTATTTGGGATTCAAAAGCCAACATAAAGCCCACACTCCTCCCTCCAGCCTGCAGCGCTCCCACAGGCCTTTTACACAGACTCCCGCACTGGCTGCTAAAATGGCTGGAACCTTCCGAACCTTCCTCTTCCAGCAAGACCCCTAATTTTTACTGGCCTGGGACTAATTAACCAGGCGCTGGCAGAAATCTCTGGGTCCTCCACTCAGTTTTGATGGGAGCAGGTCCTCCAAACTTCCCTTCACGAAAGTAGGTGCTTAATTTTTTTTTTTACCTCTAGGTGTGGGGGCCATTTAGAACCTGGAAGATACTAGAAGCCTGGTTTCTCATAATGAATGTTACCGATAAAACTACGTAACGGTATTACGATCTTCGTATGGAGAATTTTGTTTATAGAACTGTTTCCATCACCAGATGATGATAAAACTTGGTCCAGTGAACACCCTCTCCGGGGTCCGAGGGGTCCATGCACTTGTGCACCGCCCCCTGCATTCTTCCTGCTCTGTGGGCCCCCACACGCAACAGCCCCACACTCCACGACACGCCCAGGAGGAACCAAGCAGCAAAGACACGTTTCCTTCAGGCTGTCTGCCTGATTTGGTACCTGGTCGGTGCTGGCACATAAGGCCACAGGGCAGGTTCACACAGTTGTTTCGGGGGCAGGGCTTACACGCCGGGTCAGAAGCATCACTCAGTCTTCGTGAATCACTGTTTCGGTGTGTCGCTTGTGCACAGCAGAGTTTTTAAACCCTTTAACACATGGCGTTATTCTATGTATATTCATTGTTGGAAGGGGTCAGCCTTCTCTCATTAATGTTAAGTGTCTATTTTATGGTTCTGAGTGCTGTTTTCTACATCTGGCTACATCTGTTTTCTACATGTGGCTGGTACCGTTTGTCTTGTTTTGGATGCTTGCTTTCTCCCTCTCTGATAATGTGGAAGGCAGAAAAGTGATTTTAGTTCTGCTGTCACTATTACTCACGAACAGGTTTATCTTCATATCCTAACTCATCATCGCTTCCAAACTGTGAAGTGTCAACGACTCAGGTCCTGTGGACAGTAAGACCACTGTGCTCATGCCCGCCCCTCTCCCATTCTCCACTTGCTGGCTCCAGCTCTGACCGCACGATGGAGATGCTGTGTGAAGCTACTGATGTCAAGTGTTCTTAGAGATTTTTTATTTTTAAGTTAAAAAAAAAGTTCATCCGAGAGAGACAGCACGTGAGCAGGGGAGGGGCAGAGACAGAGGGAGAGAGAGAGAATCCCAAGCAGGGTCTGCACTGTCAGTGCAGAGCCCAACGTGGGGCTCGAACCCACAAACCATGAGATCACGACCTGAGCCACAATCGAGAGCCGGACGCTTAACTGACTGAGCCATCCAGGAGCCCCAAAGATTTTTTTATTTTTAAGTCAGCTCTATACCCAACATGGGGCTTGAACTCACAACCCCGAGATCAAGAGTCGCATGCTCTAGACTGAGCCAGCCAGGCGCCCCTAATGATGTTGATTGTTTAAAAACAGCTTGATTGAAGTGCAATTTACATACCAGAAGTTCTCACTTTTCTACACTTTTGAAATAATTTCAAAGTAGACATTTAAAGAAAAGAATAACATAGGTTATTGGAAGGTGCAAGCCTGCCCGGTGTCTCACAGCACGAGCTCATCTGACTGATACCCTTCTGTACTGCACACACACGCATGCGCGCGCGCGCACACACACACACACACACACACACACACACACACACCATTGTGTGTCTTAGACCACTGATGCTGCTTTAACTTACAATGAATAAGGGAAACATACTAACTGTCCCTTAGCCAATTTTAATCACTAATATTAAGGTGAATTATATGAAGCAATCATTAATTGTCAGAAATGATAAGTAACAGTGAATAACCAGGGAGAAATATACCACTGACCCATGAACGATACTGGTCTGAACTGCATGAATCCACTTCTATGCAGATTGTTTTCAATAAATACAGATCAGTACTACAAAGGTATCTTATCTTTTCTTACGATTTAAAATTTTCTTTTCTCTGGTGTACTATATAGTAAGTTTAAGATGTATAATATATATGAGACACGTGTTAATTGGCCATTTGTTATTGGTAAGGCTTCTCGTCAACAGCAGCCTATTTAGTAGTTAAGTTTTTGAAGAGTCAGAAATTATCCGTGGGTTTTCTATTGCATGGGGGGCGTCAGTGCCCCCAACCCCGTGTTATTCAAAGGTCAGGTGCACTTTTACTCATACCTTATTCTTCCCAAATACACTACATCAACATTTTTAGCTCGTGTTTCCTTCAGTAGGAAAACCAGCTTACGATGCATCACAGATGTAGGACACGGGTCATTCATATTCCAGTGAGCCCACCAGCCTGCAGGGCCTGTCCACGGGCCATCATGATCACGCCCACCACATCAACAGGTCAACCCTGGGCCCAGCACCTTCATATACAGTAACGGCCAATCCTTAGTTGATCTGGCTGAAACACCTACTAATGTAACAACACCCCGGAATCTGGGGTTATAAAAGCACTACGCTGCCCGGAAAACAAAGGACAGATGGGGCCTGCTGGCCGTCCTCGTTGGTTACAAGTTGGAGCTCAAAGCACATGGCACAGAAGCCCTTACCTTAAACCCCAAGAGAGGGGGTCGGGAGCAGCTGGTTACAAACTTGAGCAGTTTGCGCTTCTCTTCATCCGTGAATCCTTCCACAACTCTCCAAAAGACTTTGATCACAGGATGGTCAGCAGAATAGCCTCCTAGGACAACGGGAATAAATGTTTTACTAAAAACAAGGTAATTGCAAAAGGAGGATTCTCCCAGAAACAGCAGAGCAACAGACTGCTAAGAGTGATCCACCTTCGTCCGCCCGCTACAGTGATGGGCGCTGGCTTGTGGCTGGAAGCCAGCTCTAGAGACACCCTTCTTTTCCTCCACGTATGTTCCATGCCTGACATGGGGCTTGAACTCACAACCCTGACTCAAGCCTGAGCCAGCCAGGAGCAGGAGCCCCTGGAGACCCCGTTCATTCTGCTCCTGGGAGATGATGGACGAGTACATGAGGGGACAGAAACCTCCGGAAGGCCCAAATACCAAAGGCCAGAATGGGAAACACCCCACCCCCCTGAGATGGGCCCTGGCTGCAAAGGCCTGGGTTCTGACTCCTCTGCGGGTTGAAAACCCACCTCCCCTGAGCAGCAGACCCTAACTAACAAAGGATTTACACAAGAGTCACAGACCTGAAAACAGCACACTCTGGGGTTTTTATTTCTAATAGAGATAGTTACTTGGCCGACATGATCTTAGGGTCTAAATTCATTTTATCACCCGCCCTTGTGACAAGAAGGCACAGACCATGGCTACCAACCCACCCCAGCCCACGATTAGACCACTATTCTTAAGTGTACTATCTGCTACTTACAGCTTTTAATCTAGCTAAGTGCTTCCTAAAACTGAAATAATTGCTATATATTGTTCCCTCATTGTTAATATACTACAGAAATAACATCGATAAAATATCTTAAGTGCATTAATTGGCACCAAAATGAATATGATAATATTTTAAAACCTATTTACTGGAATAGCTAAGATCATTAAAGGTACAAGCTTCCAGTGCAGACAGGGTAATGCAAAACAACCCAAGACAATTTCTTGGCAAAGAAGAGGTTGCATTGATTTCATTTTTTTAAACTTATGACTTGATAGTGTGGACAAAGTGACCTTAGGTATTATGTGCCTTTACATAAACATTAGAGTTCAAATTTCCAGCAACAGAAATTAATTGTAAAGAGATACATCCATATATTTATATACCTATGAACATGAACATATTTACATAAATATATACATATTCATCTATGTAAACGTGTCCACAAATTTAGTTTTACAACCATGTCCACAATCTACTTCTGGAACATTCCCATTTCCTCAAAGGAATCCCATGCCCCACTACAGACAGCCACCGTCCGCCCTGTCTCTGTAGGCGTGCTCTTAGCGATGGCTCATCTACACGGGAGCACCAACCATGCTCC
The DNA here is from genome assembly GCF_023721935.1 of Panthera uncia. Taxonomy (NCBI): domain Eukaryota; kingdom Metazoa; phylum Chordata; class Mammalia; order Carnivora; family Felidae; genus Panthera; species Panthera uncia. Next base: position 161,554,744 of record NC_064816.1, on the reverse strand, counting down.
GTTTCCATTACCCCGTCAGAGCTACCTCGGAAGAAAGCTTAGGAAATGGCACTTGGAGGACAGAGAGGTCTGGGTAGACTGTGGTAAAATACCTGACATAAATTTCACCATTTAAGCAAACATTTTTTAAGTGTACAACTCAGTGACATTAATTACATACATAGTGTTGTGCAAGCACCTAAGTCCAACCAAAATGTCATCACCCCAAACAGAAACTCTACTGGGCAGCAAGTCCCCATTCCCCTCCCCCAGCCCCAGTGACCTCTAACCTACTTTCAGAGTCCAGGAATTTGCCTATTCTAGGTATTTCATTGAAGCTGAATCATACAACAGATGCCCCTTTTGTGTCTGGCTTATTTCACTTAGCATCGTGTTTTCAAGATTCATCCCTATTATAACTTTTCAAACTTCGCTCCTTTTTAAGACTTCCTAATACCCCACTGTATGGATGTGTTTACCGATTCATCTGTAGATGGGCATTTGGTTGTTTCGCCTTTTGGCTACCGTGAATAATGCTGTATGAACATGCATGTGCAAACAGGCTTCAGTCCCTGCTTGCAGTTCCTCTGCGTCTGTACTTAAGAGTAGAATTGCTGGGTCATATGGTAATTCTATGTTTAGCTATCTGGGGTGCCACCAAACCATTCTCCATAGTGGCTTTTTTTACATTCCCGCCAGCAACGAACAAGGGTTCCAATTTCTCCATGTCCTTGCCAACACTTGTTTTCTGTATGCGTGCACATGTGTTTGTATGTGCTTAATAATAGTCCTCTTGATGGATGTGAAGGGTATTTCAATATTGTTCTGATTTGCATTTCCCTAGTGATTAGTGATATTGAACACCTTTTTGAGATTACTGGTTGTTTGCATATCTTCTTTGGAGAAATGTCGATTCGAGTCCTTTGCCCATTCTTGAATTGCTTTGTCTTTTTGTTGCTGAGTAGAAGAGTTCTTTATATATTCTGGACACACATATATATTTCTTCTGCATATTTTCTCTCCTTCTGTAAGGTTCGTCTTTTAATTTTCTTGATAATGTCTTTTGATGTACAAAGTTTGTGATTTTGATAAAGTCCAATTTATATATATATATAATATATATATCATATATATATATATATTATATATATAGTTGTTGTTGCTCATGCTTTTGGTATCATATCTAAGAATCCAATGCCAAATCTAAGGTCATGAAGACTTACCGGTGTTCTCCTAGGACTTTTATGGTTTTAGCTCCCACATCAAGGCTGTTGATCATTTTGGGTTCGTTTTTATGTACAGTATGAGGTAGGAGTATAGCCTCATTGTTTTGTAAAATTCCAGGTGTTCTGCATTTAACTTTTTAAATCACTGTAAACTTTTTCAGAGAGGCTCTACTATTTTCCATTTCTCTCCGTGAAGAGGGTTCCAACTTCTCCATGTACTCCCTAACACTTGGTACCGTCTCTTCTTGATTATAGTCTTTCTAGTGGGTGTGTAGTAATGTCTCAAGGATTTGATTTCTATTTCTCTAATGATTACTAGTGTTAAACATCTGTTCATGCGCTTATTTGTTTACGGGCCATTTATATGTATCTTCAGATATATATAAACCCCAAAACCTGGGGGTTTTTTTGGCCATGTTTTTAAATTCGATTGTTTGTCTTACTGAGCTGTGTTCTTTATATATCTGCAGTAGACACAGTCCACTGTTACATGTATTACTTGAAAATATTTTCTCCCCATCTGTGGCTTATCTTTCATTTTCTTAATAGTAATTTTTGAAGCACAAAAGCTTTAATGTTGAGGAAGTCCAATTTTCTATCAATTTCTTTTTCCTGGATCATGCTCTTGGTGTACAATCAAAAACTGTGCCTAATCCAAAAGTCATGCAGATTTTCTGCTTTATGTTCTTTTTGAAGTTTTATAGTTTTGGTTTTTACCTATTGGCCTCTGATCCTGTTGAGCTAATTTGCACATACGGTGGCGTGAGGTAAAGGTCTAAGCTCATTTTTTCCCACGTGGATGTTGTCCCAGGGCTATTGTATCATCAAGTGAATTGTCAACTGACCGTAAATATGAGGATTCGTTTCTGAACTCCTGATTATGTTCCATTGATCAACAAGCCTATCCTTGTGCCAATACTACAATGCTTTGATTACTGTGGCTTTAGAGTAAGTTTTAAATCAGAGTGTAAGTCCTATAACTTTGTTCTCGTACAAAATTATCTTGGCTATGTTAGGACCTTTACATTTCCAAATGAATTTAAAATCAGCCCGTCGATTTCTATAAAATGACTGCTGGGATTTTGGTAGGGGTTGCGCTGAATTTGTGGATTAATTTGAAGAGAACTACATCCTGACATACAGAGTCCTCTGACCATGAAAATGGACCATCTCCCCCCCCCCCCCCCAATTTGGTCTTCAATTTCTCTCAGCAGTGTTTTTACAGTTTTCGGCATACAAGTCTTGCACGTACACTTGCTTTGCTAATTTTGTATTTTATTCTTTGTGATGTTACTAGGAATGGAACTGTTTAATTCCATTCTGGGTCTGCACATAAACACAAAATTGGTTTGTGTGTACTGATCTGTGCTGCCACCTACTGAAACTGTTTCTTAATTCTAGTTGGGTTTTTTTTGTCATGCTATTTGTGAAAAAAGTCTTACTTCTTTCACTGCTCCTTTCCAAGCTGAAACTTCCCTCCCTCCCTCCCTCCGCCTTACTGCACGAGCTAGGAAGCCCAGTCACGTGCCTCGGCCGCGGGCAGGAAGCATGTAGACCCTCGCCACCGTGTGCGGACGCTGTGCGCGTCCTGAATTGGGCTGGGAAAGCTCCCCCCTGTTCCCAGTTTCCTACGAGTTTTTAGTCCTCATTGGGCAGGAGATGCTTAGATGCTGAAGAGAATAACTTGCTTTTCTCTCCTTCCTTCTGCACCTGCTGACACGGCCGGGCCGGTTCTGTTCCCGTGCCAGCAACACCACATGTCCCATTAATACACTGTCACATGTTAAATTAACCTCGCATTCATGGGATAGAAACTACTCAGCGGCCGGACTCAGCTTGCTAATATTTGGAGGATTTTGCATCTATGTCCCTAAGGGATATTAATCTATAATTTCCTTTCCTTGGGTTATTTTTGTTTGCTTTTGACATCACGCTAATACTGATCTTTGAGGAGAGAAAGCCTCTCTTTACTCAGCTGTAGCTGGAACTCATGTACAGGATGTTTTTAAGGCTTAAATACTGTTCTGAAAGAAATATTCATTTCGTAATATTTAGAAAAAAGAGAAGTACAATGAAAAAAATTGCCTGTAATTTCATTAATTGTAAATGACTGTTATTTTGTGAAAATGAAATGACTTAATTTATTTATTCTTATTAAAAATTTTTTTAATGTTAATTTATTATTTTTGAGAGAGACAAGGTGCAAGCAGGGGAGGGGCACAGAGAGAGGGAGACACAGAATCTACAACAGGCTCCAGGCTCTGAGCTGTCAGCACAGAGCCCGACGCGGGGCTCGAACTCACGGACCGTGAGATCGTGACCCGAGCCGAAGTCGGCCGCTTAACCGACTGAGCCACCCAGGCACCGCTTATTTTTCATTTTGTTAAATAAGCTCCAAGCCCAACGTGGGGCTTGAACTCATGACCCTGAAATCAGGAGTGGCAAGCTCCACTCACTGAGCCGGCCAGGCACCCCGAAACTGAAATGACTTTAAAGTTTTCTTGGCTGTAGAAAGTAAGTGATGTAGGACATAATAGATAATAAAGAAAGGGAAATAAAATTTTAAAACAAGCAGAAATGACTAATCATCTCACAACCACTGCGTGTTTTTGCTCACATCTTATCAATTTCATCTTTAAAGATGTGACGTCGCATGGAGTGCACTGTTTCATCACCGGGTTTATTTAAGGCGATGTTTTAAATTTCCTAAGATACATAAAATATTTTTTAATATTCTATATACATATTAAGTAATCTCTACACCCACGTTGGGTGTGAAGCCTACTTAAAACTCAACAAACAAATCAATAAAATAAACTCCATTCAGGTAATAAAGATAAGAATAAATGGCTCACAACCGTAGGTTTTTTACAGTATGGATTTAAGATTTGGAGAGTTTTCCATAGGTGAGAAAAAAGACTGGAAGGGTAGAATTATCCTCAACCAAACTAAAAAATGTGTGCCACTTCCTAACTTGTCACATTTCCCCTGTGTACCCTATGCGTTCAAATTCCATCCCCCCAAATCTTCATACCCTTCAATAAGCAATGTAACTTCTGGGTTTCTCTCATTAAAAACACAGAAATATGCACAAAGTTGTTTATTATAGTAGGAGGTTAAATAAATCACATATATCCAAAAATGAACTACTGGGACCTCATCAAAATAAAAGCTTCTGCACAGAGAAGGAAACAATCAGCAAAACTAAAAGGCAACCGACAGAATGGGAGAAGATATTTGTAAATGACATATCAGATAAAGGGTTAGTATCCGAAATCTACAAAGAACTTATCAAACTCAACACCCAAAAAACAAACAATCCAGTGAAAAAATGGGCAGAAGACATGAACAGACACTTCCCCAAAGACATCCAGATAGCCGACACATGAAAAAATGCTCAACGTCACTCATCATCAAGGAAATACAAATCAAAACCACAATGAGATATCACCTCACACCTGTCAGAATGGCTAACATTAACAACTCAGGCAACAACAGATGTTGACGAGGATGCGGAGAAAGAGGATCTCTTTTGCATTGTTGGTGGGAATGCAAGCTCGTGCAGCCACTCTGGAAAACAGTGGAGGTTTCTCAAAAAACTAAAAAGAGAACTACCCTATGACCCAGCAATTGTACTACTAGGCATTTATCCACGGATACAGGTGTGGTGTTTTGAAGGGACACATGCACCCCCATGTTTATAGCAGCACTATCAACAATAGCCAAAGGATGGAAAGAGCCCAAATGTCCACCGATGGATGAATGGATAAAGATGTGGTATATACACACAATGGAGTATTACTTGGCAATCAAAAAGAATGAAATCTTGCCATTTGCAACTACGTGGATGGAACTGGAGGGTATTATACTGAGCGAAATTAGTCAGAGAAAGACAAAAATCATATGACTTCACTCATATGAGAACTCTAATGAACGTAAGGGAAGGGAAACAAAGATAATATAAAAACAGGGAGGGGGCAAAACATCAGAGATTCTTCAATATGGAGAACAAACAGAGGGTTACTGGAGGGGGGATGGGCTAAATGGGGAAGGGGCATTAAGGAATCTAGTCCTGAAAGCATTGTTGCACTATATGCTAATTTGGATATAAATTTAAAAAAAAATTAAAAGAAAAAAAATAAAAAATAAATCACTACATATGTATCTAATATCGAAAATTAATTGCAAGAAGAATAACAGCTTGGAAATATCTTTTTTATTTCTGGTGCTAAACAAACAATGTATACTATAAATGACGTATCACTATAAACAAGAATTATACGCTATGATTAAGAAAAACTCGCCAAAATAACAATGATTGTTTTAAGGATGCTTTTTTTCTCTTCACTGTTCTTAAATACACGAGGTTAATTTTAAAAAACTTACAAATACCCAAAAGATACACCAATTCGATCTTTGAACAATCTCATTACGGTTTTGTTATTTCTCTGACAACTAATGTTTCTGCGCATCTTTCTATGTGCTCATTGGCCATCTGTATATGTTCCTTTCGGTTTTTCATTTTCTTGAAGAGCAGAAACTTTTAATTTAATAAAAAAGTAAATAGGGGCACCTGGGAGGCTCAGGTTAAGTGTCCCACTTTGGCTCTGGTCATGATCTCGTGGTCTGTGGGTTCAAGCCCCACATCGGGCTCTGTGCTGATAGCTCAGGGCCCGGAGCCTGCTTCGGATACCGTGTCTCCCTCTCTCTCTCTGCCCTCCCCGCTCACGCTCTGTCTCTCTCTCTCTCCCCCGCTCATGCTCTCTCTCTCTCTCAAAAATAAACAAATATTAAAAAAAAAAAAAATTAGTTTAGAAACATCATCTGGAACATTTTCAGGAACAAATAACTAGTACTGACAACATACCTGAATAGTTTGTAAAGGATTTTAGGTCCTCAAGACTTATGGGAACTTGTGCACCAGAAATCAATACCTGCCAAAGAAAAAGCAAAAAGGCCAATTTGTAAAATTTGAGACAGATTTCAAGAACGCCTTCTCGCGTCACGAGACAAGTGCGGCTCCAGAAGTACCTGAATCTCCTGCTGGTCAAACATCCGCAGCCACTCCAGGTTCAGCACGTTGGCCAGGCCCTGCCGGAAAGCCAGGCAGTGCTGGCGGATCTGGCGGTTCAGTCTGTAGTCCGCTACGAGGTGGATATACGCGATCCTGTTGGCGCTGGTGACAGGGATGTCTTTTCCACCAAATTTTAGTTCAACTACCTGTGAACGTTAAAATCGGGGTCTGAAAATCCCAAGTATGACTAGAGTGAAACAATTTCTTCAAAGACACTTGCCGGTGCTGCTGCGTCGCGAGAATAAAAGCTGGGCGCCTGGGGCGCCCCAGTCTGCGTCGGCGCAGACGCCGCTCTCATGGGACTCTCCGAAGCCCGGCATCTCACCGTTTCAGATCAGCAGCCACCAACGCCTTCTCCAAAGCACTAAGGAATGACGCGACAATGTAATCGTGGCAACTTCGTTCTCAAAAATTTAGGAATCGCGAAGGGCAAAGGTATGAACCAAAAAATGAACTTAAATCAAAAGCGATTCAATCTGGAGAAAATACAGCTTAAGGAATGAAGGTTGCGGTAGAATAACTGTTCATATTTGTACAAACAGCACGTTCTTCTCTTTGTATTTCCATCATGTTGGTACTATGAAGTACCCTATTTTTTTAGAAAAGATTTTATTTTTAAATAATCTCTACACGAACATGGGGCTCGAACCTATAACCCCAAGATCGAGCGTCGCACGTTCCACCGACTGAGCCAGCCGGGCACCCCTGAAGTATTTTAAATGTGACTCAGAGGACAGTGGCAACATCAGAGGTAACAGACCAGTGCGTTCCCGCGTATCTGAACTGAATTCCCAAGAACGAGTGGTTACCGTCACGCGGGCACATCACAAAACCTGCAGGTCCGGCACTCGGTCACTCGCGGACGCGCCAGGCGGGGGCAGAGGCCGGGCGCCGGCTCGCCCGCCCACTGCAACGGACACCCATGAGTCCGCTGGGCCCCCGAACCGCTCTCGCCGTTGGCACAGCGGTGGTATTTTCAATAGCGTCTCACACACCAGAGGGGACGACAGAACACCAGACGATCACGGACGCGCAGGCCCGAACGCGCCTTCTAAGTTCCTCGTTTCCTAGCACTTAAACGGGAGAAACGCACTCTCAGGTGCATCCGGATGACGGGGAAACAGCGAATCCACCGTAAGTGAACGAAGACATTCCAGAGCCACCGCGGAGGCGGCCCCCCTCCGGGGCAGACACGGCACCTCCTGCTCACGTTCCTCCACCGCCTGCGCTTCTCCTGGGACCCGTCACGTTCCATGCGGATGGAGGACGGTGGCACGTCACCCCGGTGTCTCACCACTTGGCACAAAGGCCATTTAAAAATCTGCTGAAGATGATAAACTCGTCCCGTGCCTGACGGCCCCACGACCACCTCACTGGGTTTGCTTTTCCCAGATGGCACGTTCTAGGTGACGCCCCCCTTCTCACTGATTCCCGTTCTCCGCGCTCCGCACGCACGTCTCCCGCACGTCTCCAGCCGGGGACAGGCCACGACGCCTCCCGTGCTCGCCGTCCGCTGGCAGGCCATCTGTGACCCGGGCCCCAGGAGCTCGCTGCTCTGTTTTCATCTCAAAATCCCACCCGTTCCTTTAAGAGGACTGCCAACAGGTAATAAGCGAGGGTGTACTGAGTGACTCGAAGACAAAGGACCCACGAAACCATCAGTTGAAGGACTCCCAAGCCCCAGCAGCCCTGCCTGATGGGACGGCCATGACCTTTCCAGTGACTCTCTGGGCTACACCCACACAACTTCCCACGTTCCACACCGTGTCCGGCTGCCCTAGGATCTCAGGTCTGAGGGCATATTTAAAGCTTTCAATCTGGAACCAGAGCAGCTCTTACAGCCAGAGCTATCTCCCTGCTTCGGAATGTCTGCATTCACGGCGTGGCTGCGTGCACGGGCTACCCCCCCCCGCCTCCCTCCCTCACTCACCGGAGCAGACGGGGCCTCACTCACTCACTCACTCACTCACCAGAACAGCTCATTTTATCCTCAGCGCAGCGGACGTACCCTCTGAAAATGAGGACGGGCCTCTAGGACTTGCCCAAGGCCACAGCACAGCTGCAAAGCCAGGGCTTCAACAGGGTCCTGGGACTCAGGTTCACGCTCTCCCACGTTACAGACGCCCATGCCGGGTCCACGTTAAGCCCCGAGTGCCCGCTCGGGAGAGCTCTGGGTACAGGTTAGCAGGCTGAAGTCTCACGTTCGTTTTCCAGCAGGCTAACAAACAGCCGGACTGATTATACCAAAGGAAACAAATTGGGGAGGAACACTATTATTTGAAAAGGGAAGATTAATTAACATAACCTGCCAAAGTAATGAAGTAGCTGCATATTACAAATCTTTAACTCGCAGTATTTTATAAATGGAAACCTGTATGAAGGCCCATGTTTTTATATCCATCTCCATGGGAATCCATAAGATACCCCCAAATTAGCTGCTTTACCAGTGACTTTCTAAATTTTTCTCATTTGACTCTTTAGTATAATTATTCTTATGCACTGTCATCTATAATCTCTTTATCCAGTGGGAATTTCTATGAGTAATTGGAACATCTTAACTTCACACTTTTGCTTTTAATAGATTCCAATATTATCAGTGGTGCTTTAATGGAACTCTTACAAATGCGACATTTCACTATTACCACCTATTTCAGAAGGAAAAATGGGAAATACTCCCATTAGCAAAGGCCGTGGACAGGTCATCATAAAACTGACTGCCCTAGCACTTTTATTTCGTTTTTAAATCATGCCACCAGGTGCAGGGAGACAAGAGTAGCCAGCAGCATTGACATCTGTATGTTCGAGGTTTCCTTATGCTGATAAAAAAACCCCCTCTTTAAAAAAAATCTGAATTCTGCAGGTTGAAACTTCAGGTCTATAAAACGGAAGAGGGGCACCTGGGTGGCTCAGTTAAGTGTCTGACTCTTCCCTGTGGCTCAGGTCATGATCTCACAGTTCGTGAGCTCAAGCCCCGTGCCGGGCTCTGCACTGACGGTGCGGAGTCTGCTTGGGATTCTCTCTCTCTCTCTCTCTCTCTCTCTCTCTCTCTCTCTCTCTCTATTCCTCCCCCGCTCATGCTCGCTCACTCACTCTCTCCGAATAAATAAACATTAAAACAAAATAAAAAAATAAAATAAAATGGAAGAAGAGATCGAAACAAAGCAACTAAGTAAGATGTAACCAAAAGAAATACGGTTCTGTATTCCTCATTCTTATTTTATCGCACAGTATTGGAATTACTTTTCATTTTTCTAAGATTGATTTTTAAATAATCTCTACACCCAAAGCGGGGCTCAAACCCACAACCCCGAGATCAAGAGTCGCACTCTCTTTCGACTGAGCCAGCCGGGTGCCCTGATAGTATGTTTCAAAACTGCCTGGAGATGACCTAGTAAGAGGGGGAAGCAGGAGGCCTCAGGCAGGATCGTTACCTTTGTTTCCATTTAGGATTTAATCCACAGCTATTTCTTCAATACGCAGCTTGTTAAAGGCTAAGAAATAGACTAAAATTCGAGTACCATGACGATGAACATTTAAAAATGCCCAGAATTTAAACAGCAGGATGTATTCATCCATGTGTGTGTTTTCAATCTTTGTTTTTGAAGACACCTCTGTGGCGTCGGAACCGTGCAATGTTCTGCAGCCCAGGGAGGAAGCCAATAAAGATCTTAAATCTCCTTGTAACTTTCTCAAAGAACCGTCAGGGACTCACACAGCTCTGTGCGTCACAACAGCACAATGAAACAGTCCTTCACACTCAGCAGGATGGTTGCTATTTTTTTTTAAAAGAGAGAGCGAGAGAGAGAGACAGAAAAGAAGGCAGAAAGCAAGTGCTGGCAGGTGTGTGGAGGGATCAGAACCTCTGCAGAGCCGGGAGAAATGCACCGTGGTGTACCCGCTGTGGAGGACGTGCGGCAGGCCCTCGGAAAGTCACCATTAGAACCTGCGCAGGACCCAGCAATCCCACCTCTAGGTATGCACCTACGGGAAGGGGACGCAGGGACTTGAACAGATACTTTGACAGCAATGTTCACGGCATCCTTGTTCACGATGGCGGACACAACTCTACTGTCCATCAAGGGATGAGCAGATAAAGGGGACGCGTATGTACAATGGAGTATCAGCCTTAAGAAGGAAGAAACCACAGGCGAACCTGGAGGACGTCGCACTCGGTGGCACAAACCTGTCACAGAAGGACAAATACTGTGTGATTCCACCTGTATGAGGTCCTTACAGCCGTCAAACTCACGGAGACCCAAAGGAGAATGACGGGCACCAGGGCACGGGGGCGGGGGACCGGGGCTCCAGTGCAACAACGTCCTGCCCGCCTACCCTCCTCTGACTCAAATAAAATCTACTTTGCTCAAGATACCTACAGAATTACTTTATTTTTCAAAAATTTATTTTAAGAGAGAGTGCACTGGTGAGTGCAAGTGGGGGAGGAGCAGAGAGAAAGGGGGGGGGAGAGAGAGACACACACACACACAGAGAGAGAGAGAGAGAGAGAGAGAGAGAGAGAGAGAGAGAGAGAATGAATCCCAAGCAGGCTCCATGCTGACAGAGTGGAGCCCGACTCTGGGCTCAAACTCACCAACTGTGACATCATGAACTGAGCCAAGATCAAGAGTCGGATGCTTAACTGACTGAGCCACCCGGGTGCCTCGAGGACGTCATTTTTAAAATGAAGATTACACAGGCGTGCTCTCATGAAAACTTGTTTCATTGCTTAACCCCCGGGTTGTGGTTCCTCTGAATTCTGGAAACACCTAACCCGAAGGCTGCTTCCAGGCCCCGCCCTGACTTACAGAATCAACATCTCAGGTTTCTCTGAGAGGAGGCTCCCGTATTTTCTTTGTTCTTTTCTTTCTTTCTTTTTAAAAAGATGTTATTTTTTTAAGCAATCTCTACCCCCAACAGGGGTGCTCGAACTTACAACCCCGAGATCAAGAGTCGCATACTCCACGGATGGAGCCAGCCAGGTGCCCCTAAGTGTTTTCTGGTTATTCATTCTTCTATTAGCTCCAAAATGCACCTGTTTAGGCCACCTTACCCTGACGCACGGAAATACTGCAAACCAGCGGTGGATGGACACAATGGTTGTCTTTCTGAGCGTAGGTCTAACCTTTCTCAAGCCCAAGGCCTCAGATTGTCCTCCAAGAGGACAGGAGAAGCTCAGACTCCCTGGTGTCTGTCTGCCTCCTCTCGTGCACCCCCAAACTTAGCCACCTCGACATCTGCTCACCTACCCGGTGAATGCCTTTCCACCCAGCCAGCCTCTCTCCCAGGTAGCTCTCCCTGACCTACTTGGAGCTGAGCTACTAGTAAACTGATACCTCACTATCCTGTTCGTATCGGCCTCCCTCGTTAGTTTACAAACCGTCTCCCACGCCTGGCCCGAGGGCTGGCTCACAGAGTGTCATTAACGTCTCATAATGAAAACATACGGACCAGGCACGGTGGCAGGTAGGTAACACGATACGAAAATAACCAAAATTGCATTAGTTCAAATGTGTTCAATACATGTGCTTATCAAAATAAAATGTGAGAGCTCACACCTGGAGGGTCAGGTTGAGGAGTACCCTGTGTGGGTCAATGTACTCTCAGTGGTGGCTTCACCAAACGCTAAGTATCTATCTACTACGAAGTTACTTGTGAGCTGGCAAAGCCTCAGTCAGAAACCAAGTAATAACAGAAATTTAGAGAAACGGGTATGAAGTTCAAAGGTAACCACAGTTTTGTAGTTAAAATACGACTACTAGGTTCGGAAAATGGCACGATCCATGTAAGAACAGCAGAAGAGCAGTCCTTCCCCACAGAAGAGATGTATTTGTCTGAAAACCCAAATCAAGTTAGACAAGCAAAGCTGGGTAGTTAAAATCTAGTAAGATCAGAGAGCAGCATCAAAGGTTCTTAAATGTTGGATCTGTCTGTGTACATTAACAAAGGCTTTGTGGATTACGGGGAGCACGTGAACACAGGCCGAGGCAGACAGAACAGTAGACGCGCGTCCACGGCGCAGCGCCCGTTTCAGCAGGTGTCGCCTCCTAGCCGATCTGGGTCATCTCCGCGTCCACCCGCTGCCCCTGCTCCCCTAATCCTGGAAGCAAATTCCGGATGTTGCCGAGTCTTCCGCCGCCTGGTGTGTTGTCCACGCGTGTGCACAGCGGTATTATCACCACAGCCGAGAAGTGGAAATAACCCAGACGTCCCTCAGCCGAGAAAGAAAACGCGGCACATCCGTACAATGGGACGACGTTCGGCCAGAAACAAAAAAAAAGCACCGGCTCCTGCAACAGGTGAACGAAGCCGGTCACACAAGGCCACAGGCCGTAAGATGCAGGTTATGTGCCACATCCAGAGACAGAACGTAGGCGGCGCTCACCCACGCTGGGCAGGAGCGACCCGCTAACGGGCACAGTCTCTGTGGAGGGACGCAACCATCCCGAACTTAGCTGCTGGTGACGGCGGAGCACTCTGGGGGTACACTGACCCGCGCCATGCTCTAAGGCGTGCATTTTTATGGTACGTACGTTATATCCCGACAATACTGTCATTTAAAAAATTAGTTTGAATCATCTCTAACACGCACGGTTTTTTTTTTTTAAAGATAAACACACCAAGGCCAACCAGACTGATAACAAAGGCCAGCGATCTGTGTCCGAGCCACCAAGGCCCCCACGGCGATCAGGCAGGGAACAGAGGCGCACGGAGGCCCCTCGGGGCTCCTGTCAGGAAGGCGCTAAGCCGCCACTCCCAGGGACCGAGAGCCAGCCAAGGGGCAGGGGTTAACCCCCGGCCCAGGAAGAGAGTCCCCGAGGACAGCCGTCACAAGGGAGTGGGGCGAGGGCCCGGGTGTCTCCAGCCCCCCGCAACTCCCCACTTCTAACCCGCAGCCACGGCAGTTCTTCCAAGGGAGACGTGGAGCCTCCCCCTGCAAAGAGAAACCCTCCTTGTCGCCATGTGAACAGCAGCCGGTGAAGGGCCTCCTCACCTGCGCCTCTCCCAGGTCGTTGTTCACCACCGTGAAGTTGAGCCCAAGCTCCTCCACGTCGCCTTCGTAGCTCTTGAGAAACAGCAGATTCTTGTACACTTCAGGGTCTAACGAAGCCAGATGGTGGATGTCCACGTCCGCACTGGTTCCCAGCAATTTGGACAGGAAGAAGCCGGCGAAGGGCAATTCCACCAGCATATTCTCATAGAGGGCCTTCAGATGAGAACAAGGAACAACGATCAGTATGTCACAGGAATCCTTTCTCATACTTCCTACAAATAAAAAAAAGGCCAACTTGAGCCTGAAGAGAATCCTAAGACAGCAGATACCTTCTCTCCGCAGCAGCGACGACGGCGGAAGCTAGCGTTTGGCGAGCACTTACCCGCGCTGGGCCGGTTTGACCATTCGCCGCGTGCGCTCCGCGTGTCATGACTCTCAAACACCTGAGGGCCGAACCACAGCACGTTCACACCAAGGGGGACGTTCGAGAGCCACACGTGTTGTGCCGCAACGGTGGTCAGCACACGTTTTCCGCAAAGGGCTCTGCCAGCGGAGGGGTCTCCTGGCTGCGCAGGCCGGAGTCTGACGCACGCTCTTGAGAGGCCTCCTGTCTTTCCCGGTACTGCTGGCCACAGCCGGTGGCCCGGGGCTTTGGGCTGTGCCACTCCCAGCCCTGCCTCTTCGAGAGGCTGTCGTCCCTGGGTGTGCCGGCACCTCCCTCCCCAGTCTCTAACGTGAAGACACCTGTCACCGGGTTTGGGATCCTCTCTCACCCAGTGTGACCCCTCCTAGCTTGACTGCATAGGCAAATAAGGTCGGGTTCCCAGGCGCCAGGGATCAGGATGGAGCCTCTACCTTTTCTGGGGCCTCGGTTCAACGCACGACCGCAGGCGGGACCAGCTCGGTGGCCATGCCTCCACTCTGCCTCTAGCAAAAGGAGCATAGACAATGCGTGGACGAGCGAGGGCAGCTGTGTGCCAGGGCTGCACTCAAGCAATTCCCAACGCCAAGAAATACTATCCTTCAGACTTTTAGCGACCAAAAGGAAAAAGCCTTCCGAGCACCCTGGCCACGTGACAGGCAGCAGGCGGGGCCCGGCCCACAGGCTGCGGTCTGCCCTGCGCTGTTCTTACAGGGGGAGACTGAGCGTGGGAGACGCGTGTGCAGACCCTGGGAGTCAGCGGCTGGCAGAGGTGGTGCCAAGCAGGTGCCCTGGCGCCCACACCAGGACTCCTCTGCTGCGTTCCTGTCTGCCCCGTGTCTGCAGACGGCGACAGATAACCAGACCGCACACTCGCGCACGTTAAAGGGTAATTTACGTACCGTAAGATAAAATGTGCACGCGGCCTGATGAATTATTACATTTGGTCACACCCGTGCAGCGGCCACAGAAGGCGTCAAGACACAGAACACTTCCCCCTTCCCGAGGTCCCGTGAGAGTTCCCTCCCGTTACCCCATTCTGTGGTCATCACCACAGCTGAATCCCGCCGGGCCCAGGACTGCGTCGACGGGATTATACAGCACACGCATACTTCCACATGCCTTCTCACAACATCCTGTTTCTGAGACTCGGCTATGATACTGTTCTCTCACCGAAGGCTGTGTGACACCGTCGCGTGATGGGCACATGGTGGACACGTGGGCGGTGTCCCATTTGGGGCTGCTGGACAGTCGGTCTGAGCCCTTCTGTGGATCCGTGCCGGCTTCTCCCAGTACAGACCTAAGACCCGTTAACAGGGGAAGCGCTGGGCCCCAAGCTGCGTTTAGCTCTATTAGGCAACAACATGCTGTTTTCCAAAGCGCAACCATTTTCCCACCGTGACCAGCAAGCAGGAAGATTCCAGCTGGTCCAGGACCTCACCAACGATTGGTACAGTCAGTCTTTTTACGTTTAGCTATTGTGGCTGGTGCAATGGGGTACCTCGGTGTGGTTTTAATCTGTAACTCCCTCATGACCAGTGGCGACGGCATCACTGTGTTAACCCCCAGATTCTCTACCAAGAGACGGTGTGGGTTTTCCAACATGATGTCAGGGTTCATCTTACATGATAAATATCACTACAGCCCAAAGCTGTAAAGTTCAACAAGGAGTGAGAAAACAGGCTGCAGACTTCTCAGGAACATTCTTGTTATTTTATTCTAAGAGATGAGGGACTTGGAAGCCGCCACAGGTCTCGTCACAAATGTTCTACTGAGACTAAGCGAGCACATACTGACGCTGGCCTCGTTTTGCGCGGCCCGTCAGGAAGATCTCCTCAGTGGAAGGAAGGGAGGCTTACAGAAGTCAAGGGGAGTCTGGATCTCCACGACAAAGGCCCTTCGTGCTAGAATACTCGTGGTCTGCAGAGACCTGACACGGGATGAGGGCAGTCCCCACCCCCACTTGGAACGTGGGGAGCCGGGCGCACCTCGTCACAAACCCTGGGACCCTTGCCTGAGACCCTGAGACAGAGTGAGGCCGGGAGGCCAGGCGCCAGGAGCACAGACAGAGCGGGATGGAGGAGGGAGCCCCACCTTGCAAAGTGCTGCCGTGAGCTGCGGAGCGTGCGCTGTGCTGGGATGGATTCACCGCTTTTCCTGTAGGGGAGATTCCAGTGCCACCACGCCACTCAGGGAACACCAACATAAAAACAAAGTTTAATCCCGGGGGAAATCTCTCAGCCACGAGGCCGCAGCTTTGGAAGCCCCTCTGCCGGGAGGCCGTGCACCTGACCACATCCACATCCACATCCACTAGGTGTGGGACGCGAGGCTTTGCCGGGACACGCCCGTGCGAGTTTGCACACAGAAGACCACCAGCGTCCAGAGAGCAGGGGCTCTGCCGCTCCAACCTTCCAGCGCCGACGCCATCCGTCAGCTCGGCTTATGGGAGCCCTTCCCTGGTTACGGCTTCCGGCACCCTTACGGCGTCCCCTCGGCCGTTCCACGTCAAGTGCCCGCCACTTCCGCACTAGTAACGACAAACAGTGGCCGTGTGTGAAAAACCACTGGTCCCTGAACACACCGAAAACTGAACATTTGTACGAGTGCCCCCTTCCCTCCTCCGCCGGAGAACGCTCAGGTTCACCTTGAGATGGACACCGGAAAGTCCCCCCACTAACACGACTAGAAGGAACTAGAAGACAGCCATGAAACACCCGGAGAGC
Source organism: Panthera uncia (assembly GCF_023721935.1). Lineage (NCBI taxonomy): Eukaryota > Metazoa > Chordata > Mammalia > Carnivora > Felidae > Panthera > Panthera uncia. The sequence continues at coordinate 161,538,327 of NC_064816.1, read as the reverse complement.
ACTGGCTTGTTTCAGAAAGCCACCGGCCGACAATACGAGTGACACTCTCCCCAAGTCAGGTCACACCATCTGTTAACTACGTATTTCGTAATATTCCCCCTCCAGCTAAGACTCCAGATGTTCTCTGCCAGGGAAACTGAAGGGTTATGTCCCTGTGCTTTCACTTCTGATTTGAAGACTGATGATTACCCGATTAATTCTAAAAGAAAAAAAAAAGAAAAAGAAAGAGAAAAAAGAAAAAAGAAAAAAAAAGGCAAAAAAGGACTTCGGAACCAGAGAATGAGCAGTACGATGGTGACCGGGCTTAACCCATCTACTGGTATCGCAAAGAAAGAGCTGTTGGAAAATCCACAGTTTGCCTGAAGTTAAGAATGGCTAATACTATTACCCCGGAGCACTTAAAACTCCCATTACTTCTAAATGAACGATGGCTTCAAAGCCAAGAACATTCTGCACAAGACGACATGATTGATTCCAGGTGTTGAAGAAAAGCCTCATTTGTACAGTGGACTTTAAAGTAAGCTGGAAGTGTAAATCATTTGATGTTCAATATGTAAGGTCATTGTTTGCCATTTCTGCATTAGTAACAATAAACCAGTGAAATTCGTTAAATATATCAGAGCTACCTGAATTTTAAACAGAAATCCCACTGTGACTCATAAAATGTAAATGCCTAGGTATAATTTTTTACGTAAGGCAGGTTTAAACCGTTAGAGCATTTAATATACAAGCACTAATAAATGATAGCACTAAAAACTATGATTGCATCAGCTAAATGGATTATAAATTAAATTTCCATAATGTATGCAACCGAGATACAAATGTAAGCATAAATCAAGGTATTTTCTAAACACAGGTTAATTATACAATTTCAAAACTGCCTATTTTTTATGCAAAATAATCCACTTAGCATTTTCCACATTGGCCTTAATTCTCAGCCAGTTGCACACTTGTTCCAGAAGCACATCAATAACTACTTGTCACGAAAAAACTGCAATAGGTATATGGAAAAAACCTGTAGCGTATTTTTCAACTGTCTGTCTTTTATGAGTGTTTATAGCTAGAGATTGTGCCAAAATGATTTGAAATAAAAAGGATTAATTATAGTAGAAGCCTTTTAATATAAGTGAGTGCAGTCGCAATGCAATTAATGCAAATCGTGGCACTATCGGGAGAATAAATGTGAACCGCGTCACAGGCCATTTCTGTTTGTTGCCAAATAACTTCAGTAATTTACTACATTAAGAATCAATAAAAAAAATAATGCTTTTCAAATGCATCTCTATCAATCTTCAGGCAGTTCTAAAGTGAACATTTATAACTTAATCTAAAAACTATATCAGAGTTGTCTTGTATTAAAACCACCCTAATTGAGTAAGAAGATAATAATTTTAATTATTTCAGATCATGCTAACCTTGGAGTTTAAAAAAATAAGGAAGAAATGTAAAATAAGGATGTAAGCTGACAGTAATATGTTATTTATTAAAAAAAATTTTTTTAAGAATCTTTATCTATTTTTGACAGAGAGAGAGAGAGAGAGAGAGAGAGAGAGAGAGAGAGAGACAGAGTATGAGCAGGGCAGGAACAGATAGAGAGGGAGACACAGAATCCGAAGCAGGCCCAGGCTCCAAGTTGACCGTCAGCACAGAGCCCGACGCGGGGCTGGAACCCGTGACCCTTGAGATCACGACCTGAGCCGAAGTCGGCCGCTCAACCAACTGAGCCACCCAGGCACCCCAGTAATACGCTATCTAATAGTTGTCCTTCAAAATTACTAACCGGGAGTGGAAAACATGGTCTCTCGCTGGGACTACCGTGGGTTTTAGGCCCATAAGCTCCCGCAGGGCAGGAAACACACTCCATCCTTAACAGGACCTGAGTCTACATGCAACATCCGGCATCCGGGCGCTCAGGAGACATTTATTAAATGCCAACTTATTATGTGCTAGGGACTACTTTGTACACTGAAATTCTACAACCATAAATTTGTTTGCAAAAACCCATTTCTGCTCTTTGGAGACACCCCAGGTTATGCAAAACCACGTGTGTGTCCACGTGTGTGAAGAGTCACTCCAAGCCCCTGGGCGTCCACAACCCTGTCCCAGGCGTCTTTCCGTGGCGCTCACTGCTTTCGTCAGCACAGCGGCAATGACACCGGGTGTAAAGGTTTGCGCCCCGGGTTCCCAGGTATCTCCCGTGCACCGTCACCACCCAAGATGGTGAGGCAGCCCTCCACCTCCACACTCCCTCCTGCTCTCGGGCACCTCCAGTGTTTCTTTACGTATCGACTCCGTCCGTTCAGGACTCGGCAAACGCCCACCAAGCACGACTGGGCAGGTGCAGTGGTTCAAGGGATCCCTGAAACCCGGAGGCTCCATGCGACGGTGCTGGCACCGCCTTCTCTTCCCACGGGGACTCCAGGTGCCAGAGACCAGGGCGCTCCTCTCTAGGCCCCATTCCCACGCCTCCAGCCACGGCCACGGCCACGGCCACGGCCAACACTGGAAGCCAAGGCTTTCGAGAGAACGGGTCGTTACTTGCTCATGGCAACGGACGGTCTGGACTTCATGCTTTGACAGCTTTATTGAAAAAAAGTTAAACTTTGGAAAACCTGTAGGGGATGTCGGGTGGGTGGGAGATGAAAGTTCACCTCTCATAGCCTATTCTCCTCATCGGACATCCAGAAATCAACCTGTGACGTGGACTAATTCTGAGCGGCGGGCGCCTCCCCTCTCTTCGCCTCCCCTCCCCTCCTCTCCCAGGTTCCCGCTCTTCCCAGAGGGCAGGTCTCTGCCCACAGAAATACTTCTGGAAGATAAACACCCAAAAGGGTTTGCCCAAGTAACAAACCCACAGTCCCATTTATAGCCACAAGGAGTAAACATCTGGGAGTTTTAGAACTGTTGTTACGTTCCTGCTTCTGAGAGATTTAGCAAGAGTTTAGAAAAACAGGGAGGTCCAGCTAAGGTACCCCACACAGCAGGAACTATTTTCACTAATGAAAAGGAAACATTTTTCAGGTTTAAAAGTTCTTGAGGCGCCTGGCTGGCTCAGTCTGTAGAGGGTGTGTGTGAATCTTGATCTCCGGGTTGTGAGTTTGAGCGCCATGCTGGTTGTAGAGACTACTTAAAAATAAAAATCTTAAAAAAAATTCTTTTACCACACAGGATAATAAAATATTAGACTGAGATCTGTCATACCACCTCCCTTGAAATTTGAGCATATGGGTGTCCCTCAGGGGCGTTATCTCCAGGCACTGAGTACTTTCCCTAGCAAGACTAGGATCCGTGACCTCCAGACCCCCTCCAGCTTCAGCGGTCACACCCACCGACTCCGCCCCATGTCAGTTTCCTTCCGCTAACTCCCCTGACACTTTCTGGCTCTTGCAAAGTCACCACATTACACTGCTGTTTCTTGAGCTTCACTGAGACACAGGTCACGTCCCTTACGAGTCACCCATTTACAGAGAACAAGCCAGCGGTCGTACGGGCAGAGTGGTGTGGCCGTCACCACAGCTGGGTTTTGGACATTTTCATCACCCTGTACTCCTTAGTGGTCCTCATTTCTCCCACGCTCCCATCCTGGGACGATCTTTCATCTACTTTATGTCTTCACAGATTTCCCTTTTGGGACATTTCAGCCATCTTCTGTGATTGGCTTTGCTCACGTAGCGTGTTTCGTTCAGCTTGCAGAGGCGGGGGAAGATTCCGTCGCAGGGCTGGAACAGTTCTGTTAGTCTTGGTCAGCTGACGGCCGTTTGGGTCACGAATCCCCTCGGGCTGTTTCCGGTAATGCTGCGCGCACTTCTGGACAAGTTCTGCGCGGACACGTGCTGGCTGGGCCATGGAACGGCCCTGCTGGACTGTGTAGGAGCGGCCGCCCTCCCCCGCATTCGCGGTCTACTCCCACGGACGGGACCTCGATTCCTCCACATCCCTGCCAGACGTGTTCCTACCGGTCCCGCTGACTCTTCCCGTCCTAGTGGCGGTGAAGTGGTTCTGATGTGCGTTTTCCTGAGGACCGAGGATGGTGAGCATCCCTTCTGTGCTCGCTGCTCACTGATCTATGTCCTTTGGAGAAGCGTCTACTCAGGCCCTTTGCCCATTTTGAAATAAGTTTGCCTTTCCGTTTCCGAGGACTTTAGGTATCCTAGCACAAGTCCCTTACCCTCTTTCAGTTTCTTGATGGTGTTTTTTGAAGCAAAAAGGTTTTGGATGCAATCCGATCTATTTTTTTTTCTTCCAGCATTCTTGGTTTCACTTCTGCGGAGCGCGATTCTTCCTGGCAGCCCGGCAGCACCCGGCACTGCTCCGGGACGGGATGCGCCCGCTCTCCGTCCTCCTCAGCGTCCCTGTCCGTCAGCGTTTCTCTCCTCGTTCGCGCTCTCACACCAGTGGGAAAAGCAAGGCCGGGATCTCCGCCCCTCACTGCCTCTTCCACCACCCGCGCCGCCATCCCTGCTGCTGGGCCACAGCACCCACTGCAACGCCTCCCACAGCTGCTGGCCCCCTGATGGTGACCCTGACCTAACTGCGTGGCCATCGCCTGCACACTCGGCCTTCTCTTTTCTTGCAAACAAGCACTAGGCTCTACCAGCCCCACACTTGAGCTACCGCTCAGATCTTCTTTACAGAACACCCCTCAAGAGCTGTGACTGAGCTACCCCTGCCCCCATCCTCCCTGGAGCGGAGAACCCCTGTCCTAGGCGTGCAGCCCAACTGGTCCTCACAAAGTGAACCCACTCAGTAAAAGCACTCGATCCCCTAAAGAGGAACTGACCAGCATCCCAGAAACCCCCCGTGCCCCTCCAAGGATAAAGGACCTGATACCCAATAACAGAAATTAGTTTTGCCGGAGTCCTACAGAATACACTCTGCTCTTTCTGGCTTTTCGCACTCAACACCATGTCTGTGCCACACCTCTGAGCTGCTGTGAATAGTTGTAGCTGGGTCACCCCGTGGTTCATGTGAATGTCCCACAGCTCATTTACCCGCTGTACTTCTGAGGGACATCTGGGTAGTTTATTTCGGGGTTGCATAATACAGCGTTACTGTGACCGTCCTTATGCACGGGTCTTGGGGAACACACACACACGTATTTCTATGGGTTACACCTATAGGTACAGGACACAGCAGCTGGGGTACCCCCGCAGGTACAGGACACAGTACCTAATAAGGTACTTCTGGAAGACCCTGCTTCCCGTACCTTTCAACCCACGTGCTAAGGCTTTGGCCTCCCCCCTCCAGGCAAGCTTCTCGAACACGCTGTGAAATGCTCACTTCTCAGTCCTATGTTCTTGACACATGGACAGCATCTGACTGTTCCTCACTGTCTCTCCCCTGAAACACGGTTTCACGTGGCTTCCAGTCTGCTCCCCGCTCTCAGCTGCCTTCTCCTGACCTTCGGTGGCTACATCCTCCTCCAGCCTTTGAACTCTCAGCCTGGGGACAGCCCAGGACTCGGTTCCTTGGCGTTTCCTCTTCTCTAGCTACACTTACTGCCTGGGCGACACAGCCCCATCTCACTACCTCAGGCCTGTTTGAGCTCTGACGGCTCAGCTCCTACCTTGCCCCTCAAGCCAAGGCCCGCAGATTCAACCGCATGCTTAGCTGACATCGCCACAGAACGTCTGATAGACCTCTCAGCCCTAAGGAAAAATGAACACTTCATCATCCCTCCCTAAGCCCCTCTCGGTGGATGACACTTGTATCCCCCGGTTCTCAGAACAAAATCCGTGTGGCCCTGCTGTCTCTCCTCCTTCCCACCCCAACATCTGAGTTTTTAGAAAATCCCCTTGGGTCCCACTGCTTCCTCTCCAACACTACCTCCCGGGACGAAGATACTAACGACCACCCAACCTGAGTGCCTGTGACACCTCCAACTGGCCGGCTTGCTCGCGCTCTCCTGGCTGCGTGAGCTATTTATGATACCAGTGCAAGGAGATCCGCACAACGTAACTCATATCCCATCACTGCTCTGCTCAGACCCCTGCTGCCTCCCAAAGTTGATCACAATTCTGGAAATGAGAGTAACAATATGTATGTTTCCTTGGTCTGCTTTCATTAAATTAAATTTACTAATTTCAAGCTAGTACTTAAATGTCCTAAAGAATTTAAATGGCTACATTTTGTTTTTTAACATTTACTGTCTTTACTGCACAAATGAAGATTAAAGCAGTGGACGTTAAAGCAGGATGAGCAAGTCTGTGTTTCTAATTTTCATAGTGACCACTTAACATGGCTTAGAGAAACGAAGACGGTCTCGACACGGTACTGATCTGTGTTTGACTAGTATTTGGGAGTGCGTAAAAATTAGGAGAAGGGGTATCCCAACAGCAGGGAAGATCTACTTTATTCAGGAGCAGAAATAATTTTGGTGAATATCTCCAAGTGGCTAAAACTAAAATAATACTTTTAGGTGGTGGAATCAGCTGCATTCTGGAACACCCTTGTCATTTTCACCATACAATCTACATTGTTTTTATATCATGTTTAATTCTGAAGAAATAAACTGAGGTAGAAAACTATGACCTTAACTGACAAGAAGAATAATTTTCAGATTGGTGAACACTTTGTTTTTAAAGGAAAAGAATGTAAATTCTGTGTTATTAGAATGCTGTAAGGATTTAAGGGAACAGTTCTCAGAGGGGGTAAGATTAAAACAAAATAACCATCTGTAAATTACTATGATCGTTCATTGTTCTGCTTCCAAAAAAAGCTGAAGGTCAACAAGCAAACTCAAAATGAACCGCCCACTGCGGATAATCGGGAGACTCAGAGAAAGCTTGCTTGTGAAATTTGCTGACACCAAAGTAAAAAAGTCTTTACGCTGATTGGAAGGCTTGGATTAAGCACAGGATGACCAACTATTGGCTGAATGTTATGTTTCAAAAATCTAGGCGAAAAGATCTATTAACTTGAGACACAAGAGCACTCAGTTCGGGGACAATCAGATGAGGGAGCTCCGTCACTCTGACCCCTAATGAGCCTGAGAGCTCAGAACAAGGTATTAGAAAAGAGAGGCTTTGCCATTTAAAGACCAAGGTAACTAAATCACTACACTCACTTCAGTCTTCACTTTTAAAGGCTCAGCAGATTTGGTGAGCATTTTACGAAGGGACTCCCGTGGTATAAAAGAATAAATTTTCCCAACTCTCAAAAATCTCAGGGTAAACCATTAACATTTACATTCTAGGACGCGTTAAACGCACACTGTATTCTACTAAAATACAAAATGGTAAACCACGTGTGGAAGGGTGTCTGCTAATTAGAAATCTGAAATATATGACCGAGATATTATCAAATAATCTGATTTACAGGCATCCTGTTCCAATTAAATCAATATTCTGAAGCAAGGGGAAAAAAGCCATCTTCAAATAGAATTCAAATATGATAAAAGATTTCCTTCAATAAATTTCTGAACTTAATTGGTTTAAATGGACCTAGGTGCTTCTATCTGTAAAAAAAAGTTCAAGATGACATTACCACATCCTTGAGCTGTTTATTTATTCCCTGTCGACAGCCTGATTTACAGGCGATAAAATGCAATCACGACCCACACCAGAAGCAGGAACCATCTGCTAATGGAACTTTTAATTGAGAAGTGACCACTGACACGAGGTAATTCTTTCAATGCAGGATTGCTCTTGAAGACCTCTTTGCACTTCATCACAGTAAACAATCACTAACATATGCATTAAAGAAAATTTAAATACATTATGACCCAATAAATATCATAATCAATCAATATACAATTTTCTTCTGCTACGGATTTAATGTTCAGATACCATACTATTAGCCCTATACTATTACACTCACTTAGATCTCGACAATTTTTAACATGTTGGCACCAAGTTTAACCATTTGTAATCAGAAAATAATCAGATCTTTTAGAAACTAGCACTCCCTTAGGAATTTCTGGAAAATGCAGAAAATTATATCAGTAAAAACTTAACTATGTGAAACGAAATTATCTACCATCATCAAACAACTAGTTTTCTTGCTGATTTTATCTAACCTTCACTACTTTAAAGATTATTGAACTACACTTGACGTAAACTTCATTTCTGGGACAGAGTCTCCAGAGTCTGGTGTGAAGTGATGCACATTCCAGAGCAAAGGAGGGACAGCGATCGGTCATCCGCCCTGCACCTGCGTCTTCGCGAGCGCCGTCAGGAACAGCGTGCCAGGGGATAACTCAGGGGAAAGGAGTCTATCCCCTCAAACTTACAGAACCATTGACCAGAAGACTTCAGTGAACCAGGATGGTCCAATTTTCCTGTCTCTGTATTAATCAAGATCGGACAATTTATACACTCAGGAAGAAAAAATACAAAACGTTAATAAGATCTCATCATGCAAATAAGATTACTCTGTCGTCTGACACCGCACCGTGTGAAAACCGCCAAACTTAGGGCATATTTCAGGGGCACCCTGCTGGCTGGGTTGGTGGAGCACGTGACTCTCGATCTTGGGGTCGTGAGCTCAAGCCCCACACTGGGTGTGGAGATTATTTAAAAATGTATTTTTTTTTTTAAATTAGGAGGTATTTCAGGTTAGTCTAGCAACATAAAGCTCCCCTTCATTATTATCTTAGATTTTAATTTTACTATTATTAATTTAGGAGATTCTTGGGCTCACCTTAATAAAAATGACTATGCATCATCTCAAAGATTTTCATGAAACGAGTTACGAAAGCCGTGTGCTCCAGAGGGAGCCAGGGGGGGTGGGGGGGGGTGGCTGGTGGACAGCTGACACCAAAGCCAGCACGCGGCGTCGCGGGGAGAGGCAGGGTGTCTCAAAATGAAGTGAGAAAATGATCTGTTTGACACGTATGCTAAGGAATCTAACGTCAGGCCGATGTCTGAAGCTGGTCTCTGAAACGGTAAGGAGAGCCTAAAGGAACATACTGGTGTAACGGTGAGGTCGAGCTGAGCCCATCAGTAAGCTGGAAGACGAACCTGTATGATTACAACCGCGCATGTGGAATCGGAGCAAACGGTAATGACCGGACCTCCTACCGTGCATGTCAAAGAGAGATCCACGACCTACCAGTTCCTTCCGCTGCCCCTCCGCTGCGTTGGGTCCTGGGGCTTCATTACCGTTTGTCATTGGTAAGTACACACAGCACAAGACTGACGACAAAGGCACAGTAATCAAAGCGGTGCCACGCTGGCACAGACACAGAGATGAGTGAAACCGAGAGTCCAGAAATAAACCCTCACATTCACAGTCAACTGACTCTGGGCAAGGGAACCACGTAAGGCTTTTTAACAAACGGTGTGAGGACAAAGGGGTGTCCACATGCGACAGAACCTGCTGGGACCCCTAACTCACACCACCCACAGAAATTAACTCCTAATGGAGCAGAGACTTAAATGGAAGAACTAAAATGACTCAATTCTTAGAACACACATAGGTATAAATCTCTGCGACCCTGGATTAATAATAAACCACGTGACCACAAGTTTCTTAGACAAGACTGCAAAAGCTCAGGCAACAAAAGAAAAATAAATGCATTAGAAGCCATCAAGAAAGTGAAAGACAACCCACAGAACGGGAGAAAATACTTGCAAAACACATGTCGGATAAGGACTTGAACTAGAATATATAAAGGACTTAATAATAGAAAACAAACAACTCAATTCAAGAAATGGACAACGTGGGGCGCCCGGGTGGCTCACTTGGTTAATAAATCTGACTTCGGCTCAGGTCACGATCTCACAGTCTGTGGGTTCAAGCCCCGCGTCGGGCTCTGTGCTGACAGCTCAGCCTGGAGCCTGTTTCGGATTCTCTGTTTCCCTCTCTCTCTGCCCCTCCCCTGCACACTCTGTCTCTCTCTCTCTCTCTCTCTCTCTCTCTCAAAAATAAACATTAAAATAAAAATTTTTTAAAAAGTTAGTATTCAGTTAAAAAGAAAGAAAACCCAAATCTCTTTTTTGGACTTCATCTGTCCCGCGGGGAAGCAGTTAGCCACCCTGGATTTAAATGAAGTCTCCTGGCCTGCTGTCCCCACCTTTGGTACACTGAATGTTTGCGTCCCCAGGGCGGTGGCATTAGGAGGCTGGCTCTGGACGGTGATGGGGTCATGAGGCAGAGCCCTCAGGGATGTGATTGGTGTCCTTCTCGAAGGGATCCTGGAGAGCCCCTCACGCCTTCCATCATGTGAGGACACGGTGAGAAGGCACGGACGTGAACCGGGACGAGGGCCCCCACCCAAGGAGACCCCGCGGCTTGTTGATGGCGACCTTCCAGCCTCCCGAACCGTGAGAAACACATGTGTGTCCCTCAGAAGCTGCACGTCTGTGGTGCTCTGTTCTAGCCATCCGCAGGGACGACAGGCAGGGACTGACCTGGTTCCTTGACGAACAGCACTGGTATCGGGGGTGTCCTGGCTTTGCTTCTGACTTTACCAGTGGGGGTGGGGGGGCAGGTCCTGTCAAAGTTTCACCAATAAACAGGAAGTGTCCACCAGACTACAGATGAAGTTTTCCTGTCACTTACAGTAAAGGGCAAATTGTGTTTGTGTGCACGGTCGGCGGGTGTGTGACGTGCTGCTCATGACAGCATTACCCTCACGTCATCCTTACACGGCCAATTTTCCTGGAGTTTGCACACGACACATGTACCACTCACCCCATACCCAGTAACAATGGTCGTCTGCCTCGCAGCACTCTAAAAGTTTACGGAACCTTTAAAGACCACTTGTAACTACAGAACCCACTTGTAACACTAGCAATGAGAGCAACAGAGAGCTTTCTGGTATTTCTAGCACACAACCAGACGGCCAACAGCCCCTGAAAAGACTTCAACCAACAGGATTTTATCGTACGTGCCCCCAGGTTCCCCATACTATGCAAATGCTTTATGCTTGTGACTACTGCGCATGTAACGCGTAACGATGAAATGTTAGTTGTTATACAAAGGAATACGATGCAGGGATCACCAAAATTACTTAAGCAATTTTGAATAAAGATCTTCAGTGAAATAGACGGCAACCACACGGAAACACAACCCCAGCACCCTGTGGTCCCAGAACACCGTACCTTTCCAAGCATCCTGCCCAGGAAGTAGTAATGTCTGGCGAAGGAGTCTCCCACCAGCATGTGAGCAGCTGGGCTGGGGTACAGAAGGCCCTCGTTAGTCGTCTTAAAGAACCCCTGATTGGGGTTAAACCCCGACTTCAGCAGTTCATTTAGGAACTCTCTGAAAATGCCACCTCCGTCAATGCCAGCTTCATCCAGGCCATGTGCGTTGAGCAGGTGCACGCGGATCCGCTTTTTCAAATCAGGCTCTGTTAAAACAAAGGGGCGAGGGGGGCGAGGAGAAAACAATTTTTTACTATGCTAGTATTACTACAGGAAGTTTTGGAAGGGGAGCAAGAATATTAGAGATATTTTAATGCAGGACTAAAATAAAAAAAATCAATGAGATTAAAAACAGATGATGAAATAGACCGACCAGTAATTCCCCCAAAGCTGCCAAGGGGAGAGAGAGAGAAAGAAGTTCCTTTATGTTAACATATCACACATGGAGGTGAGGGGAAACTGAGTGTTCAGGAGCAAATGAAGTTATCCCACATATTCTAAAGGATAGGACGCTCTAAAACACTAGGAGACTTGTACTAGGAGGGAGGGAATTAAGCACGTGAGAATACCAGGGGAACAGCAACCGTTACCAGGAAAGGTGAAAACCATAAATGGATAAAGAAGATGTCAGCGCAATTAACATTACAAAGAGTCTCTGAAAAAGGTGAATGAGGCAGGAGAGTCAGAATCCAGGATCTACATTATCGTTAAAAGCAGTAAGCGGCTGAAAAGGGTACAAGTCTTTTTGGTTATAGTGCGCCACCAAGATTAAAATAAAAAAAAATTGTAAAGTTGGTCAATTAAGCCTGGTATCTTAGAGAAATTTCCACACAGGTCCTCAAGAGGTCAGGAGTGCTGTCAGCAGGGATATGACCCTGGACTCACCCACAATGACACACAGCCTTGGTTCGGTACAGGCCTCGGGACACAGGCCCCAAAATACAAGCCAACGGAAGTGATTCTGCCAAAAGCCAGAACCAGGTGATCTTCACCGGACAGGCTTAATCAGGGTGCGCGGGTCTGAGAAAGTAACTTCACCCCTCCCCACCTGCATCCTGAGCGCGAGCAGGTGCGAGCAGGGGCAGCGGGGCAGGGGCGGTTGCCCCGGGCAGGGGTGGGTGCGATGCTGAGAGCTCGGAGGTGCAGGCAGCTCAGCCCAGGTCTACACCTGGTGCCACTTTGCTGCTGGGCTTTCGGGAGCTGCCACCATCTTTCAGGCTTCCCGCGAGGCCGATCTACGCCAAGGGACAGAGGACCTCTAGAAAACACTCCGGAAAGGGGTTCAGCGGAACGTGGCTTCGGGGAGCCGTGTCGATACTTCTGAAGTCCCAGAGCCTGGCGGTAGATACTCTGTAACACGGTCCAAACAGGGCCGGCACGATTTCTTGTATGGACTGAGATCTACACCACTGTGGACAGCGGTACTGACACTATCTTTCACTGACCGGCAGGGGCGAGGGCCACCCCATCCTGCCAGCAGCGACAGAAAAACGCTGCTGGGTGAGCTCTGTGTAAAGGCTCACATTTCCCCCAGAGTAAGGGAGACAAATTAAGCCACCTGGTTACAGCCTGCTCTCGTACTCCATAAAGGGATACCCATCATTGATTATTTACCCCGAGCTAGCATTTATGTTAGAATTTTACACACATTACTTCAAGTCTTTTAACAACCTTCTGGGTTAAGAATTATCTCCACTCTGGAGTAAGAAAACCAAGGACAAGGAATTATTTATCTAAAGACATACAGCTAGCACTGTGGCAGGAGTGTTATAATGTAAAGATCTGTCTACTGCCTACAAAGCACAGGCTTTTATACTAAACTATATTCTCTTCTTTCTTTACTTTACTTTTCTTTTCTTTTCTTAAAGGTTTTATTTTTAAGCAATCTCGCCAACGTGAGGCTCGAACTCACAACCCTGAAGTCAGGAGTTGCACACTCTACCGACCGAGCCAGCGGGGTGCCCTCTCTCTTTTGTTTTTAAAATTTAATATACTTACATGAGCAATCAGAACATGCTTTTCAGGGATGGTTAGATTCCACAATATGTCATTTGCATCTTTAAAAAAAAAATTTTTTTTTTTAATGTTTATTTATTTTTGAGACAGAAAGAGACAGAGCATGAACAGGGGACGGTAAGAGAGAGAGGGAGACATAGAATCTGAAACAGGCTCCAGACTCTGAGCTGTCAGCACAGAGCCCGACGCGGGGCTTGAACTCACGGACCATGAGATCATGACCTGGGCTGAAGTCAGACACTTAATTGATGGAGCCACCCAGGCACCCCAACATCTATTTTGATCAATAGGATTACAAAGTATGTTCAATCTCAAGATCTACGTAAAATGCCAAAAGAAATCTAAGCAGATAATTGTACGTGCAACACAAAAATATAGTTGGGTATTTTTCACCTTTACAGATTCCTTTTTAATGCCCAATTTTAAGGATGAACTATAAGCATTTCTTTGTCATATATAATGTTTTTCAAACTGACTAATAGCAGTCAGCAGCAGATTTTGTAAAAACTCTAAGCGTACAAATGTCACAGGCGGGAGACACTTGGCCACGGCCCCCCTTCAACAGTCTCATGGTGGGCAGGGGGTGTGTCATGATTGCTTGGAGACTCAGTGGGCCATCGGAAGTCGCCTCTCTACTTTGGCTAGAATTGAGATTCTGTGGTTCCCTGAAGCTCATTTCTGTAAACAGTAATATGTAAAAAAAAAAATAATAAAAACATAATATAATTTCAGAATCAAATCCAGCCTTCGAAATATCTTGACACTACTTGTTTCTAAGGACGAATTTTAAAATCTCTACTTACACGCTAAGGATTTAGTGGGGGGAAAAAAACTAAGTAAAATGTTACTTTGATTTTACTCTATTACCATTCCCCCTTCAGGAAAACAGTGTAGTAAATCCTGCCCAGTACACAAACACCTCAAAACCAGCGAACACACAAAGGCTCTCGGAGTGAGCACAGCTCAGTCCAGAGCCAGCTCTGGCGGGCTCTCATCCCAGAAGAGAAGAGCGATCATGCCCAGAGTGACAGCAACCCTGAGAGTGAAGGTGATCACGGCTCCGCGCCCCCACCCCGCCCCCCGGCGGCAGCACCGCCACGGGAGGGCTCTCCAGGACCGCCCACCGCCCAGGTCGGAGCCCCAGCAGCCAGCTCTCCCCCTACCGGCTGACGCCCACACTTGAGAAACCTGTTCCGAGATGACAGATGCCGAGCATTGGTGAAGGAAGGATTTGCTTTAACGACTAGATACACGGGGTAATCATATTAACCGATTTTACACAGATGATCAATCAACAAAGCACTTCCCACCAACTTCCCCTAAGTAAAGGAAACATTCGGAGATGACAGTTAATTTTACTCCTCTCGCTGGTGAGATACCAATTTTAAGCCATGGTGTGAAAACTCCTGTCAAGAAGGCCTGACTCAGAGCATCTGCAGAGATCTAAAGCATTATGACCAAGCATTATGGGAAGGTTCTTCCACATCCCTTGAACTCAGGGCAAGAATCAGAACACACCTCGGGAGGCAGAGTAGGGTCAACTTTTGAACAACTTTAAGCTTAAGGGTTTATTAGGAAATCTGCGGTTTGTTCTAACTGGACAGTAATGTCTTTAAAAACCATCTACGTGAACAGTTTTAAAGCTAGTTTAAAGTCGCCGCCGACCACATTTGGAGGCACCCCATCTGCAGCACGTGCAGGAAGCAAGCCTGCGAGAATGAGCGCCCAAGCGGCTGCGCGGGACCGGCCACGCGGGCAGGCCTCCCCTTCCCGACACCCCCCAGCACCGACCGTGCCTCACTTCTGCTCTCACCCACAGTCTTAGTGGCTGGCAAATTATCATTTCGTTCTCTCGAGTTTTCCCCGGGTTCAATCGCAAATTCAACAAACATCTACTGAGCACCCGTGACTTGAGCCGGACAGAGGACAAGGACTCCGGGCCGCAGCGCGAGAGCCCCGGCCAAGTGGCAGGCACACCACAGCTACTACCGCCGATTCGCGGGGACCGAGGAGCCCCCAGGAGGAGGTCCAGTTTTTCTCAAAAGTGTGTTGGGCTTGAGTCAGAGTTCCGGATTTTGCCCCGTTCGCAGGTAAAACTTACAAACGAACCATGCTGGCTGGCAGTGAGCTGGGACAGCGGCGGTCCGCCTTCAGAGGGCTACGGCACAGATTAGGTGAGAAAACCACATTATGTGAACATCAAACCCTCACACACAAAACCTGGAAGAGAAGGGACCGGTAACTGACGCTGGCCGTCCGCCGTTATTCCCACAGCGTAACAAAATTAGCTCTTTAAGAAAAAAATCACTTGAATCGAGGTTTTGCTCCCCTCGGAGAGGCGACTGTTACTTCACTTCTGACGACCTCCCATCTCCTGCAGCCATGATCCAGACCCTGCCTGCCACCTTCCGCTGCGAGCTCCCTGCACCGATCTAGCCCTGATTTAATGCAGTTAACAGGGATCCCATACTCTTGAAGGAAAAATTATGAACATGTAAACTAGTAATACAACACTTAATGCTGGGTGTCAGATACTCACAGGAGACAGAACGTGTCACTAACCTCTACGCGCGATCCAAAGTGCTGTTACAGGAGAAATCTCTCCGGTCTTTCTCTACTAGCACTGACGCTGAAGCCCACGTCCTTTTATAAAGAAATCTGCACTGCACCGAGTTTACTCTGGCATGTTAAACAAGGCTTAGAGGTTATAACACACACATAATACAGAACGTAAACGGCGCCCACCAACATTTTCAGAATTCTAGATCGTCAACTAAATTTTAGAAACAGACATCTGCGGGTGGAGTGGAGGGTTTTTTTTGCCTTAAAAACAGAAGTCACTATTTGAAAAAGGCTCCTGTTGCACTAATTATCTGTCAGTCTTAGGAATGTTATTTGATAACACACATCTACAGATCCGGCATACATTTCACTGTTAAAACTCATTACAGAACAAGACGACGGACACTAAGGTTTCAGTGAGGACCTTTTTCTAAAAGAATCCCTCAGGCTCCCCCTGCCGCATGCATACACACAGACAGAATTATACATACCATTTTCTGGGGAAAGTTTGTCATAAGCATCTTCATAAATATAATTTCTTCTTATAGTGACATTAATTCCGTCCAGAAACGGACCGTCTCCTTGCACCTCTTGCTTATCTGCATAAATCAACCTTTGAAAGATCTAACAAACAGAGGAAGCTGTCAGGTTACCTGAAATGAGACTTTGTTATAAACATAAGCAACAAAAAACTGCCACATAAATCTTCAGTCTTCTATCTCCGTGAATTCAGAAACAAATTTTAAAACCAAGGTATCGAATATGGACTTTCGGCCTTATTAGTAGACATGCGATATTTGTGTATTTGTAACCCTGCTCCTCTTCCCCATCTTACAACAAATTTTTAAAGTCCCATGCTATAGTATTGTCAGTATCTTCTTTTACAAACCCTTTAGAAAAACCCAGGTGACAGAAAAAGAACGAATATCTTTCTTTGTAAAGCTGTGTATCACTAGTAGGAATATCTCCCTAACAATAAAACTCAACTGATTTTTTTTTGATGCTAAAAATCCAGTAGAGGGAGCTCAGGAACTATGTAATATCATGTTGCATTTGTGCCTCTGTGTGTGTGTGTGTGTGCGTGTGTGTGTGTGTGTGTGTGTGTGTTTTAATAAAGAAACACCAACAGCTTTAAAAGAAATTCAATCTTTTGCTCATCCTATAAAGAGTGGGCAGGACTAAAATTACCCTCTTGAATCTATTACTTAAGAATAGAGCCTGGTAGGGGCGCCTGGGTAGCTCGGTCCGTTAAGTGTCCAACTCTGGAATTCAGCTCAGGTCATGATCTCACAATTCATGAGTTCGAGCCCCACACTGGGCTCCATGCTGTCAGTGTGGAGCCTGCTTAGGATTCTCTCTCTCTGCCCCTCCCCAGCTCACTCTCTTTCTAACTAAGTAAACTTAAAAAAAAAGCCTGGTAGTTTTTAGAAATTCGCTAAGTTGATGAATACAAACAAGACATTTTAAAATCTCAAAACAGATAAATACAAAGTTTTGTACATTAGTCAAAAATGACCAGGCAAGAAGTTAAGATAACTATCCAAGTCTCTTTTATAAAGTAGTGTTTGTGATAAATAACTTCAACATAATGTACAGAAGCGTATCTTTTCAAAAAATATGCATTTTCAAAACACAGGTCCTAGACAAAGGACCTCATCCTCCCATAAGACGACAATGGTGTGACAAGCCTCTGAACTCTAGGTACAACTAAGGAGAAAATCTTTCAAGTCTATATAAAGAGGTACTTGGTTGGACTATGCTTTCTAAAAAAAAAAAAGAAAAGAAAAGAAAAGAAAAAGTTCATTTATTTTGAAAGAGAAAGCGCAGGGATGCACGCGAGTGGGGGCGGGGCAGAAAGAATCCCACGCAGGCTCGGCCCTGACTCGGGGGCTCGACCCCACCGTGAGATCATGACCCGAGCCGAAGTGAAGAGTCAGACGCTAATAACTGACTGAGCCACCCAGGCGCCCCTGGACTATGCTTTTATAAATCGCTCTCAGCTATTATCACCCAATGAGGAAAATAAGAAGTGCAGAATCAGCTGGGCACCACACATCTTTGGAGACTTTCTGGCTGGTGTTAGTTCAACCCTGAAATGATGCTAAGTGACCGTGCCACACACGCAGTCTGTAAAGACACCAAACTGCTTACCTTGACTCGCTCCTCAAATGGAACCACAAAGGGCAATTCTGTCAGGATGGCGAGCTGTCTTTCCTCAGAGACGGACAGCGGTGGGGACTCCAAACCCACTGCAACACATTTTAAAGGCTCTGTGGAGTTACGGGCATGGACACACCCCACCTTGCGGCACCTGGCAGACACCGTGTGCTACGAACAGAAGGTCGGTGCTGACCCCGCGCCCAGCGCCTCCGTGGGCGCCATTTCCGGCAGCACTTGCACGCTTGGTGTCCTCGTGTCACATTTCGGTAATTCTTGCAACATCTCTAACTTTTTCATAATTACATTTGTTACGGTCATCTGTGATCCGTGATTCTCAGTCGCTGAAACGACTCAGATGATAGCATCATCTCCAAAAAGTGTATTTTTTTAATATGACAGAGAGCGTGAGAGTGTGAGGGAGGGAGGGCAGGGAGAGAATCCCAAGCAGGCTGCACACTCAGCATGGAGCCCGAGGCAGGCGTGGATCATGACCTGAGCCAAAATCAAGAGTGAGGTGCTCAACTGACCGAGCCACCCAGGCGCCCCTAAAAGTTTCTTCTAATGAAGGGACGTTTGTCGCTTCTTTAGACGTAATGCTACGGCACTCTTAACCTTTACATACGCTGGAAAACCAAAAAATTCATTTGACTTGTTCTGCGACATACACTTGATTGCGGTGGTGGAGAGCAGAACCCACCATGTCCTTGAGGCCTGCTTGGACTCTTCCCTCCCAGACTCACAAGGCTACACACTATATGGTTCCATCTAAAGACATTCTGGAACAGGCAAAGCTACCAGGACAAAAACAAATCAGTGGTTCCCAGGGGCAGGGGCTGGGGCAAGGAGCCGGGGCGAGGGCTAAGTACAAAGGAACACGAGGTAATTTCCGGAACGATGAGCCTTTTCTCTATGGTTGATCATGGTCGCCTATGTTTACCAAAAATCGCAGAAGAGTACACTGAAAAGAGTGAACTTCCCGGTACGGAATGGTAGTCCATAACCCTGAACGGAAAAGGGGACTGCAAGGCCAGAGAGAACTCACCGTCCAGGCTCGACTGCAGGGGGCCAATCCTCCCCATCCGCCGGTACCTCCACACGTGTCTGGAAGCCGGAACGTAGAGCTGGGTGACCTGCGGGGCCAGCAACACTTGCTTAGTACATCCTTGTGCTGTGGCTCGAACTTTAACTTGTCACATGTGAACTAAATCGTGCCTTACACGTACTGAGTGTCAGCCGGGTCCTGCTCTTTGATCTCATGTCCTTTCTAAGTCCTCGTCCCGCCCTCTCTCCCCTGCTGGCTACCCTTTCACGCTTTGACAGTGTAACTGCTTCTAACACATCCCAGGGAACTCTCTGCTGCTTCTGGTTAATGCCGTATAACAGGTGCATATAGTAAACGGTCATGTGATCACTTTCTAAATGAAAATGCATCACGCTTAAAGAATGAATTTCTTACTACTAAATATTCAGTATCTCATAATTACAAAATCTGAGTATCCAGCGAGGCTGGGGTCGTGTGCACTCTGGAAGCCTCGCCGCTCTGTGGGCTCCCCCGGCCCTGAGCGGGCCGGGTCAGAGCAGCTGGGTGGCAGGGCCCCCCCACCTCCCTTCCGGGCTGTGCCGGCTGAGGCCCCTCGGGGCTAACACGGGCTTCTGGCCCGGTTCCCACACACGTGTGCAGCGGCATCAGGAGGGCTCCTCACATCCAGGTTCAGTTTCTGGCCAGGACGCTTCATGGGCAGAGTGTCCTTTCCTCAAGGCACGTGTCTGGTGACCGCAGGTCTGGGTACCCGTTGTTACAAAGCGATGAGGCCAAAAGAGGGACCAGCTGCGTTACCAGGCACGGTGTGGCGCAGCTGACGTTTTTTCCACAGCTGAGTCTCCTGGGGTAGCAGCGGCACAGCGAGGGGCGTCCGGCACTGGACCCTCATCACTGGACCCTCATCTGCTGGGGCCTCCAGCCCGGTATTAGCAGGTCCCCTTGTGGCCTGCACCCGGAGGGCACCGCCTAGACCGTTGATTCATCAGAGCTGCAGGCTGTGGGACTCCAGGTCAAAAGTGGCTTCTTCGTGCATCATGAGCCACCCCTACACCGAGAAGGGTCTCACATCACCACTACTCAGCCTGAGATACATGAAGTTTGTAAGGGAAAGGCAGACTCAGTGCATGATTACTTTTTTCCGAACCCGTCCTCAAAATAATAAGGTGGTTCCTCTGCTTATAAGATGGCCAATCACGTTCTTCATTTTCTAACGTTTAAAACACTTTTGAAAAACTTTTATTTATTTGAGTAATCTCTACACCCAATGTGGGGTTTGGAACCACACCCGAGATAAAGAGTCCCATGCTTTTCCGACTGAGCCGGCCAGGCGCCCGTAACTCACAGATTTAAGCATATTCGACGTTTAGTCCATTACACCTGTTCCGAAGGGCCGGGGCCTCCTGTGGTTCCCATACTCTCCAGTGACAAGACACTCCATCGTTCCAAAGGCTGTTTCCTTTTGGTGGTAAATGTTGTTCGGAGGCCCCATCCCGGGCCTTGGAGATGTCCATCTGCTACAGCGTTGGCCGTGGTTTCGCAGCCTAACCAGTGGGCACAGCTAGGCGCCACACGCTCCAAGATTCATGCAGACACAGTAATGCTTCTGAAACTGTTATAAAGCACCTCTGTTTTCTTCTTCTTCTTCTTCTTCTTCTTAAGTAGGCTCTACGCCCCGAGTGGAGCCCAATGTGGGGCCTGAACTCATGACCCTAAGATCAAGACCTGAGCTGAGAGCGAGTCGGATGCTTAACTGACTGAGCCACCCAGGCGCCTGCTGTTTTCTTTCCTTTAATGCTTCTATAGTCCTGTTTCTTCTACACCCTCCACTCTCTGCACCCCGAGATTTTGAAATGAATACAATCATGCCTTTCACTGACAAACAAGAACGAAAACGGTTCATAGACGTCTGTTAATGTTAAATTTCTGAAAATATATTATACTACTGAATCTACTTTAGACCTAGGTCTTAGTAATTTTAGTAACATTCAAATTTGTCTGTTCCTTTAGAAAATCAAGGACATGCTCCATTTCCTCTAAGTACCAAATATGCGTCAATAATTATAATACCTTTCAATAAAAGCAACATCTTTTGCAACCCCAACAAAGAACCACTAGGCTTCAATATAATTTGTGGTTAAAGGAGAAAATCAGGATTAATAGCAAACTCAGGATGCATGTTGAAGTCAATGGTACTGCTATATATTCTATCTTGTGACCTAAGCATTAATAATAAAAAAGTTTACTGTTAATATTTTGTTACATACTAAGTAATAAATGAACCAAATGAACCAATTTAAAAGGCTTTATCCTCCCTCGAAAGACAAAAGCTGAGACAATGTGTAATGAAAACTATTTAAAAAGATCTTTCCATAAACCTTATCTGCTTTAATATCTTCCTGTTCTGACAGCCAGTGGCTTGGAGGACAGAAATTTCTTCTGGTGTCTCTGGACTTCAGCATCTTCACAAGGCTGGTGATAACCTGCAGAGGGAGAGCAGGGCCGAGTCACGTGAGCAAGCCCAGTAACGACCACTGCACAAGAGAGGCAATAACACGGCAGCTCCCCTGTATGCCTGTGAGTGCGTGGGCTGGGCCGTCCGGGCCTCCCCTCGGCCACCACCAGTCAGGCCACAGGAGAGCACCTTATCCTGTGACCCCAAGAATGAGTCTGTGTTTTTTTAAGATAAATAATACAATTTTTTTAAAAATGTTTATTTTTTAGAGAAAGAGAGAGAGAGAGTAGGGGAGGGGCAGAGAGAGGGGGAGAGAGATGATCCCAAGCAGCCTCCACGCGGTCAGTGTAGAGGCCGAGTGGGGTTCGATCCCATGAACTGTGGGATCGTGACCTGAGCCGAAATCAAGAGTCGGACGCTTAACCGACTGAGCCGCCGAGGCGCCTCAAGAATGAGTCAAGTACAAAGTGGTTAGTTAAGTGCCAGTGAAGAGAGAAAAATTAACAGGAACATGTTAAAGGCTGTCTACAAAGGAGGTAGCAAGTGAGTTTTGAAACACAAATTTGGAAATGTATTAGCTCATTTGAGCTATAATGTAAGAAATCTCCAAGTACGGCAATTTCGTAAAACTTTTTCCTACAGTAATAGCATTTCTTATTTTTTCTCAAAAGACGCTCCGTCAAGTGCATGGGCGGGGGGGGGGGGGGGGGCGAGTCCTACATGGACCTCTGACATCTGCCAAAAAAGACCAACAATTCCTGTCTTTCCCTTATACACGTCTCTGGAGTCAGGCCTGCTTCTCACCATGATTCTACACACACTGGGTCCCACTCCTCTCATAAAGCCCCCCATGCTGACACTTTGCATTTCAGTACTCATTCTGCAGTGAGCTCTGGTCCCTCTCTGGCGACATAGGAAGCTGCCTCTGAAGAAAAGCCAGCTGAGGACCCGCAAACCTAGTAGGCATTCAATGACTGACTTGGGATCCATAATTAATTATAAATTTTAGACTGTATGAGTAAGAGAGCTAATGGCACTCACTGCCTATTTAAAAAAGACCCGATGGCGGGAATAAAAAATAAAAAATAAGACCTGACATTCTTTATTAAATACAAATGTACTTTGCAATAAGCCAAGATAAGACCAACATAAAATTGTAAATCCAAAGTTTTAAACCTTTACAACCAGGATTTGATCATACAACTACTATGTAGTGAAAGTAAGACTATGATGACGTTTTCTGAAAAAGTCAGCCAGGCCTCTGTCCACATGGCCTCTAATTAAGTAAAATACAATTTGGATAAGGAATTAGGATAAAATATAATTCGGGTAAGGAAAAAAATTAGGATAACATGATAAATTTCCAAATATACCCACAAGACAAATAAGACTGCATAATTTCAACTGTTAATAGAGATTTCTCTTTAAAATTTTACAATTCAGGGGTGCCGGCATGGCTCAGTCAGTTAGGCATCCGACTTCAGGTCAGGTCACGATCTCACAGTTAGTGGGTTCGAGCCCCGCGTTGGGCTCTACGCTGACCGTTCTTAGCCTGCTTGGGATTGTGTCTCCCTCCCTCTCTTTTCTGCCCCACCCCCCTCCCCCCACCAGCGTCCCCTGCTCATGCTCCGTGCGTGCGCGTCTGTCTCTCTCTCAAAAAGAAACAAACATTAAAAGAAAATTTTCTTTAATTTAAAATTTACAACCCAGCATGTATATACCATAGAAATACAAATGCTTCTTTCATGACATGCAAACCCTGGCATCCAGGGATACCAAAAACTTCGTGTGTCCAACAAAAGCAGGTGAGAAAGGGCCCTCGGCTGACACCTCAGACCGCTATAACGTGGACACACGGCTTGGATGAGATGCCCACGGATGGAGCCAACAGTTAGTAGTTGAGCAGTTCGGCCACACAGACAAAACCACACCAGCGTAAATGTCTCAAGACCTAGAATACAGCCTTCTGACTGGTGGAGTTTCTTCCCAGTTTGTTCTTCCACATCCCTTGAGGCAGGTGAAGGCCTATCCTAATACTATAGTAACATCCTTTCTGAATCAGCAGTAATTAGCTTAGGTGAGTCAGCCTGAACCTGTAGTCGGTCACCCCCCACTCCTGACTCTCTTATTATGCTTGCTCAGGGGTTAAGTCAGGCACATGCAATGCTCTCTGAGCATGAAAAGACCAGATGGCGATGAGTTACGCTACACGTGTGGTCTTGTCTGGGACAACCGACGGGTCAGCGCACGCAGAGCACGACACAAGCACGTGCCCTCTTCCGAGAGCACAGACAGAAGCACCATCCTTTTCTTTGAAGTTTATCACATCCTGGGGCGCCTGGGGGGGCTCAGTCGGTTAAGGGTCCGACTGTTGATTTCGGCTCGGGTCGTGATCTCATGCTCGTGGGTTCAAGCCCCGCATCGGGCTCCGTGCTGACAGCGTGGAGCCTGTTTGGGACTCTGTCTCCCCTCTGCTCCGTCTCTCTCTCAAAATAAATAATTAAACAAACAAAATTTTTTAAAAATATCACAGCTTACACCTTTCCATTTTCATAACCAGCTGTATTAGTATTTCAAGTAAATTCAGACTGAACAGATACTGGGCCGAAATTTACACGATACACCACGACTGTTAACAGAAGACATGCTTTCTGACACACGTTTCATGTATTTCTTTAACTGCGCCCATTTACTTATGGCTCACGCCATTACTTATGCCACTGAAAGGTGGCATCCTCTCGTGCTGACCTTCCCCGTTGCACAGCTGAGGAAACGTAGCTTTCCTGAGGGTGAGAGACTTGCTCCCGGGCCCATGAGGGGCAGGGCCAGGGCTGCCTCACTCTAGAATAAAACCTTCTATCTGCCTCCTGGTAGTCATCTTTCAACCTCTGGTCATGAGGACATTTGTTTTCTGCAGGTCACAGACATGAAACTATGTATGAGGCAATTAATGCCGTAAGTTACTTTCTTCTTTTGAATTACTGTGAAATTAAACACTAAAAAGTTTCAATACAGGCAGCCACTGTCTTATTTTCACATTCTAAGTATAAAAAAAGAAGCAATCACATATTACTTCTTTTTAAAGTTTATTTATTTATTTTGAGAGAGAGAGTGCAAGTGGGGAAGGGGCAGAGAGAGAGAGAGACTCCCAAGCAGGCTCCACACCACCAGCGCAGAGCCCCACGCAGGGCCTGAACTCTCACGAACCGCGAGATCGTGACCTGAGCCGAAGTCGGACGCTCAACCGATGGAGCCCCCCAGGCGCCCCAGGAATCGGGTATTACTTATAAATGTCCTGGTATAATCGATCCTCTTTCAAAAACAGGAAAGGGAGAGAGAGGGAGGGAGGAAAAAGTGGGAGGCGCAAAGTGACGGGGGCCCGAGGAGGCTTGTAAAGGGCGAGATGTCAAGAAGGAGCCACTGTGAAAAAGCAGGTCTTACAGGTCAGAGCTGACGGCAGGCCAACCTTGAAGAGGAATCTTGGAGAGGATTTAACCGAAAAAATAAAGACACCTGTTAAATTTTAATTTCAGGTAAATAGCAAATAATTTTTTAGAACAAATATGCTCCAAATATTGCTTTTTTAAAAAATGTAAGTATATCCAAAATACTGCACAGGACATATTTTTATCTAAAACAAGCCATGACATTAAAATTTAACTGGGTGACACATTTTTATTTGCTAAATCTGGTAATACTAGCCCGGAACCAATTCCCAAAATCCTTTTTTAGAAATGTCAAATCCCATATTTTAAATTCAACTAAAAACACTTCCTCCATTTAAACTAGTCTCTTCTAAGTTTCAAAGAAAAATGCAAATTTTAAGAAACCACAAAACTTTAACGGGGTCCATTTGGGATGTCAAATCACCCCCGATCACATTCCTGCTCTCTGCGTGCATTTTCAGGGCCACAAACTCAACTGCTGTACAAATATTTAGTATCGGAAAGGAATGTGGAGGTGACCATTAAAAAGTTACATAAATCGACTAAAGACTGTGAAAGGTAAGGAGAACTGGGGCACCAATTTTGAACTGGATTAACAGCCACTGCTGAGATCAGAGGGCAGTTTTGCTCTCAGTTAATTTTATTAAATTTTCTGGTATAGACATGCACACTAAAGAAGCCTGTACCAAAACGGAAGGAATTTTAGATTTTTTTTTTATTTTTTAGAGAAAGCGTGTGCGTGTACACGCGCGTGATGGGGGAAAGGACACAGGGCGAGGGAGAGGGACTCTTAAGCAGATTCCATGCCCAATGAGGGACTCAATCTCACAACAGCAGGATCATGACCTGAGCCGACTGACATCAAGAGTTGGACGCTCAAACAACCGAGCCGCCCAGGCGCCCTGACTTAAATCTAAAATTTAGTTCCTGCTTAAATCTAAAATTTGTTGGGGCGCCCAGTGTCTCAATGGGTTGATCGTCTGACTCTTGATTTTGGCTCAGGTCACGATCTCACAGTTGGGGGACAGAACCCATGTTAGGCTTTGCACTGACGGTATGGAGCCTGCTCAGGATTCTCTCTCTCTCTGCTCCTCCCCCTCTGGTGCAATCCTGTGCGCTCTCTCTCTAAAATAGATAAACTTAAGAAAATCAGAGGGGCGCCTGGGTGGCTCAGTCGGTTAAGCGTTCGACTTTGGCTCAGGTCATGATCTCACGGTTCATGGGTTTGAGCCCCGCGTCAGGCTCTGTGCTGACAGCTCGGAGCCTGGAGCTGCTTCGGATTCTGTGTCTCCCTCTCTCTCTGCCCCTCCCCGACTCATGGTCACTCACTCTCTCTCTCTCCCTCTCTCTCTTAAGAATAAATAAATATTCGGGGCGCCTGGGTGGCTCAGTTAAGTGTACGACTTCGGCTCAGGTCATGGGTTCATGGGTTCAAGCCCCCCGGTCAGGTTCTGTGCTGACAGCTCGGAGCCTGGAGCCTGCTTTGGATTCTGTGTCTCCCTCTCACTCTGCCCCTCCCCCACTCACACTCTGTCTCTCTCTCTCTCTCTCTCTCAAAAGTAAATAAACATGAAAAAAAGTAATAATAAAAATAAATAAATACACAGGACCTACGTCACAGTAAGCCTACTTTTGCTATATGAGATCAAAGGTTATATATATCTGCCCCAAGTGATTTCTTTATACAGTGAGGCCTATGGTTCTTAACCCTGGCTGCATATTGAAATCTCCTGTTTTTTTTTTTGTTTTTTGTTGAAGTTTATTTATTTTGGGAGTGAGGAGGGCAGAGAGAGAGAGAGGGGGAGAGAATCCCAAGCAGGCTCCTTGTTGTCAGTGAGCTGTCAGGGCTTGAACTCACAAACTGTGAGATCACGACTGAGCTGAAAGCGTTAAGTCTGATGCTTAACCAACTGAGCCACCCAAGTGCCCCCAAAATCTTCTGTTGATGAATGCCTGGGCAGAGGTACCAGCAACAGTGATTTTCATTCAATTCTTTGAGGTAAAGCCAGTCAATTGTTTTTAACTGTTCCCCGGGAGATCCTGGACTACTAGCGTGTTAAGAAATAGGAAGTCAAACAGAACACAAACACGCACGTACTGGAATAACCAGGTGTGCCCAGCCCCACAGACACTCTCAGCAGGCTTCAACAGCTATAAATGTAACAGCACTGTGTTTATTTGGTGTGTTTCGCTCTCGTCCGCCGTATCACGTCTGCCCATGCTAGATCTACACCTTAAATACACGCTCAATAACTAAAAAAGTTATGTAAGTAAACCTTCAGAAATACACACGATTGTTTTTCATGTTCTATTACTTCCCCTAATAGTGTTCAGATAACCGGTGGTAGCGGAGCCCTAACCCAGAGGTCACGAAGCGTCTGCTGTGGACTGATGTCAGGTTAGCCAAGTTTTATAAAGCCTTTAGTTACGACCTGCGAAAACTGGTGTATCTTTAAAGACAACCCGGTTCTCCAGGACGTCTAAAACACTCCAAAATTACTTCTGAAAGTACCCATTTTATTCAGTAGTCAGAAACTAAACAAAAACCTTCAAAGACCGGAAAGGAAGTGACACTACCCTGCAAGAACAAAGGTGCGTCGCGTGCCTAACGGTGACAGTTCACGGCGGCACGCTAGGGCCGCGTTAGGGCACTGCTGTTGTTTTAATGTTCACTTCTTAAACAATTCTTTTTGAGACTGAAAAATAAAACCAGCCACCGAGAAAGTGAACACCACTCACAATACAGACCTCCGTCTCTCCACGCAGAGGCGTGCAGACGAGAAAGGCTCCGGAAGCCTCTTCCCTGCTCCCCAGGCCCCCACCTTCCGGGTAGGGGACTCCTATGTAGGCGACAGCTCCCACAGAAGCCGCATCAGACAGGACTTCCTATCTCCTGATAGGGCTCAAGTAATTAGACCTGTAAATTACGCCTCAAGAGGAGTTTATAAATTTGATAAATGCATAAACTGTTTTAGCAGTGTCAATGCGGGGCCTAGCAACTGACCTCAATTCTTAGAGTGACAAAGAAAGATGACTCTATCCACTTAAAATTCTATGCTCTGTGACCAGCCAGCAGGGCCTCTCACAGAAATCAGTCTGAAAGGCCCATCGTGAGACTGAAAAATGAAAATGGCTGCCGGCCGGAGGAGTCAGGCCTCATCATTTGCAATTCTGTCACCACCAGCGGAAGGCAGGAAATCACGGGCAAAATGCTTTTACCTTTCTGGTTGCTTCTACCTTGAATTCTTCAATTCAAATTTGGCACTAAAATACCTATGAAATGCTAGCATTCTATTTTCGTACTCTTCCGAGGGGGATGCAGAGCAGCGGCCGGGTTCGGATGCCGGTTCTATTCACCAGCGGCCATGCGGCCTCATCTGTAAAATGGGGACAATAACGGCATCTTCCTGGCAGAATTAATGTGTGTACAGCTCTGAGACTACTGTCTGGGACACAGTATCCACTGGGAGGTAATTCTTTTGATCTCATGTTAAAGATAATTTTTTCTTACACGGAAAAAACCCTTTTCTACTCAAAAACTATGCCTTGATTTTTCATTATTTTGGGGGCTCAGCTTAACAGCAGAGAGTATGAAGAAGGTTTCTTTTCCCCAAAGAACAGGAATCCTGTTCCAAAAACTGTCTTTCAAACAATTCTGTTCTAAACCCAGGTCTTTGTAACCACTCGGTCTCAAACCTAAAACAATCCCGTACCACAAAAGTGAACCTTCACCCTAATTCCTAAAAACTTCAATCCTTAATCAAGTAGTAATGAGTCATTTTAAGGCATAAGAAAAAATTCACTACAGAATTTTCATTTACTGCTAAAGCAAAACAAGGCCAGGGGGAAATATCT
Organism: Panthera uncia; assembly: GCF_023721935.1. Lineage (NCBI taxonomy): Eukaryota > Metazoa > Chordata > Mammalia > Carnivora > Felidae > Panthera > Panthera uncia. Next base: position 161,509,707 of record NC_064816.1, on the reverse strand, counting down.
TATAGAGAATTATTAAATTCTGAGATTTCTAAGTCCTAAAGATAAGCGTGCCATGTGAAAATTATGAGGTTCTCAACAGGTGCTATACAATAATGAGATTATCTGACAGTGCACACAAACCTGATATCCTACATAATGGAAAGCTTTATCAACAAAGATCCCAGAGTTTAATTAAATACTTAAAGAAAAACACATATGCCACCATAATACACATATCCAGGGAAAGTTTACGTAAGAATTTTAAGTTTTAAATGGGTTAGACAGCTTATTTTTAACTTAGAAAAGTTGCAAAACTGTCAGTCTTTAAGAATGGATATATTAAGGGTTCAACATGTGACCTTTAGAGTTTACTTGGGAATGCAGAGATAGGTAATTAAAATAAATTGTGCAAACATATATTACATCAATCTGCACAAATTATAAATTCAATGATGCATTAGTACTGTGTTCAGTGCAATCAAAACATTATCAGTTACTCTCACTGCTACTAATGCTCATGCTCCTAAGTGAAATGTGTTGTAAAATCCGGCAGAATGGGCTGGATAGAGACTATCGTGCGCTCGTCGGATGAATAAGCAGTCCTTAATTAGCCCATCAGGTTAAGTGCGAGCATTAATGGGCCTTTCCTAAAGTCTAGCTTGACATCTTTCTCCAAACATGGCCAAGAAGAAAGTTCCATTAGCAATATTAATACAAGCTTAGTTGATCATTTTCATTCAATTAACTTCTTTCAATTAAATAGATAGCTTGACAAAAGCAGTGATAAAAGACCTGGAGGGACAGCTGATGATTTGAGCCGCACATTAGCGCGCGAGGGGTCGCGGGTATCAAACGGACTGTAAATCCAGCATTCAATTTGGAAAATGCACTTCTTCTGCTCCCACTCCCTTAATGAGCGATTTTAGCTGACTGGATGTGTTTGCTGCAGAAATTTCATGGCAAGTCAAGCACCCTTTATCTTTTCTTTTTTTCTACCCTCAGTGATACTCGCACCGGTGGGGATTTCCTGCCAGCATTCCAGCCACGGCAACCCGTAACTTCTCTTTGGGCATGGGTAAAAATGAAGATATCCTAAAATAATTTACATGCAACTTACATTACATTAATGACTTTACCACACCTTTTTTTTAAAAATGTTTTTGTTGTTGTTGTTGTTGTTTTTAATTTTTGAGAGAGAGACAGAGAGAGAGAGAGAGTGTGAGCAGGGGAGGGGGCAGAGAGAGGAGACACAGAATCCGAAGCAGGCTCCAGGCTCTGAAGTGTCAGCACAGAGCCCGACGTGGGGCTCGAACTCACGAACCATGAGATCATGATCAGAGCCGAAGTCGGAGGCTTAAGCGACTGAGCCACCCAGGTGCCCCTTATCCCACTTTTCTTAATCAATTTCTCAAGAGATTAAAAAAAAAAAAAATCTGTAAGAGATCTTTTGGTGAAAAATGAAAATGAAAATACTTTAAAATTTTATTTATACTTCATCCGGTCACTGAAAGTACTTAGGGCAACTTATAAATGATGCATGTAACAATGTAAAAACAAGGTTTTAAAAGAAGGCAAAAGTAAAATGAAAATGAATTTTCTTCATTTAAAAAAGTTTTGCAAATTAAGAACGATGCCAGATGCAAACCTGTCCTTCTGTTTTTATGAAATGAGTCAAGTCAGGACACGTTTGTACATTGTGTGACCTCCTAAACACACACACACACACACACCCCGCATATCCTATACCTTAAATAACTGAATCCATCGCTTCTGTTCCATTTGTATACACTGTTGCATTTCAGAATTAGTCGTAACCCCAATACTTTGAAATGCTGTAATATACTCTTCTCGAACTTCTGGCTTGGTTTCTGGATAAGCCAACTTGATGATCCCTAGGCACGCATCTCGAAGGCAGCGAGACAACATTATCAGCTCTTCTAGGGTAAAAGGCATCATTGACGATTGTCTCTGACCTACAACTGAGAAACACAGTTCAATATTCTATCATACTTGTTTTTTCTCATTTCTGAACACAGTGAGAGGCTTAAGAGGTTTAAAACTTTTCTATCATCTATGAAAACAGACAGGCAGTGAAGCCAAAAAAACCCAGATTCCTCAAAACTCTTACCTTCTATGGGGTCCCCAAAGAACTCACTGTCATGTATGGAAATTAGCGAGTGACTGAACAAAGAGCTGAACAGGTAGAAGAGAGGGATGATTCGATTGGAGTCTTCCAAAGACATAGGGGAGCCCCGAGATATCACCTGGAGCAGTGGCACCATCGACCTTGAAATGGGAGCAAAAAGAACCACAATGACTTTAAGGTTAGTTTTCATTTGGGAATGAGTTAAGACACGCCATCAGACAAGCATAATCAGGGAAAATAACATTCCCATTAGCAACTGAACTACTTCAAGGGAAGGCAAGTCCTTCTAATAACATGGGTTCGTAAATAACTCAAATTAAAAAGCAGGACACAACCCACCACTCCTTACTAATGTTCCTGCCACCGTGATCAACTGGACGAATCCAGTCACCGAGCGAGCGAGCCAGCGGTCCCCAGAGAGAGGTCATAGTAAGTAACGCCACTATTAAAGACACAGACTTTATTTCTAGGTTGAAAAGCATCCCCTTTGTCCCCTCTCTACTTAACGGATTTAACAAAGTATCAAGTTGGTCTCATGAAAAATTTACCCAGTGACTTAATTTGGGAACATTCAAAACGGCCGAGTATTGAACCCTGACCAGAACCTTCAGGAATAAAGGTTCCCCTCTTCTGGGCTGGGCCTTGTTTCCACTCCGCCAGTTTCCTCATCAGCTCCCGTGAGCACCCCTGCTTGTACCAGGAGGGCTGATCTCAAGTAAGGCCGTCTGCGGGGCGCCCCGGAGTCTCTGTCACGGGTCAGGAGCTGAGAGCTACTACATTTACTTCTGCCACCTGGAACCTGTTCCGTCCTCTCTTGGTCAAATGTGGCCCCTTGTCCTGCTGACCATCCAGTGAACGGAGGGTCACGTGTAAGCACTCCCACGTCTATCGAGCCCCACGGTCCCCTCAGCGTGTCCCGCCAACCCTGAACAGGCAGGTGTCGTGCGTGATCACCGGCTCATCTTCATCCACGTACATTTATACTCAAACACTTATTTCCACAAAAGCACAGGTGTGAATCAGGTGAAATGTGACCAGGAATAAGGAGCCACAAATTACCAACCGGTTGCCCACCACTGCCAAGTTACGTGAGAGCCCGAAGCAGAAGGTAAGGCCAGGCAAATGTACTGTTATTCCTAGTGGGGCTCCGGTGAGCTGGCCTGAGCGGCCTGGAGCGTCAGGGTGTCCACGGGGCCCACTTCAGGGGACAGCACCGCCACCAGCAGGGCCGTGAGAACAGGGACCCAGATGTGTAGCGTGAACTCTGCCGTCCCGCAGAAGAAACACAGCCTGAGCGAGCCGTCCTGCTGTGTGTACCCACAGCACTCGGCAGCAGCTCGGTGAAGTGATGGATGTAAGGGGTGTGTCCAAAATAAAAACGCAGTGAGGACGTGCCACAAGGGACAGAGTACAAGCATCCTACCTCGTGGCCAAAGCCAGATGACAAAGAAAGGCTCTTTATGTTAGGATACAAGAGGCGTGGGGGCGCCCTTTGAACCGGCCAGTCCTCCTCCTCCCCAGGGACTTCCCCCCCCCCCCCCAAACCTAGTCCTGGGCCATTCACACAGTAAAATCGTGCTGACGTACAGCAGGAAGAAAGTTTAACGTCACATGTTTTGTTGTATTAATAAAAATGGATTGTATCTTTTGGTTCCCTTGCAGAGCTCCCCAAAGAACAGATGACAGTGACGGGCAGATGCTATTTTGGGGGACACGGGACAGGTCGAGTTCAGGGCTACAAGGTGGAGAAGGTATTTCCTGAACCTGGAAGAGTGAGACACCAGCTTCCAGCTGTTAGCCTGTCAGCAGTCCCCGCCCTTAATCGCCACCACCGGTCACGCACGTATGCGCCAGCACACGTAAGATGCTGACACGCGTTCCCTAAAGGAGAGGAGGGCAATTATTCAACATGAGCTGCTTTTTTCTCCTTGACCCCCAAAAGGTAAGCAAAAGGAATGAATCATCTTCATTTTAATGACAGAAACTGTGGCTGGCAAGAAGGGTCAGATGTGTGCCTCTGGTCCCCTCCAGCAGACACGTTTCTTGATTCTCCGCTGACCATTCTTTTGGCCGTAAACACTGACTCAGGTATTCCTCTAAAAACAGGTCAATCACAAAGACTTATGTGCAAATAAAAAGTCCATAATTTACTGTAATGGAAAAGACACTGGTTCAGAACTTGGAGAGCTGGTTGCCACAGGAGCATCGCTGGGGCCATGGGTGACCCCTCCCCTCTGGACATGCCCTCTGGATGAGGCTCCCACCCCAGGCTGCAGCAACCACTCCTCCTTGGATCAAGGTTTCTCTGCTATAGAAGTTTCTACTGAATGCTTTCCTGCCTAAAATGAGGTTGGTTTTTTAATATTTTTTTTTATGGCTTTGGTGGAAGGTTTATTGTTGTTCTTTGTTTTCTTAACAAAAAAGGTAGGGAAGGAGCACCTGGCTGACTCAGTTGGTAGAGCATGCTAAAGTATTTTTTTAAGTTTATTCATTTTGAGGAGAGCGAGAGGGAGAACATGCACGGGGGAGGGGCAGAAAGGGAGACAGAGAGAGAAACCCAAGCCAGCTTCATGCCGTCAGCGCAGAGCCTGACTTGGGGCTCGATCCCATGAACTATGAGGCCATGACCTGAGCCGAAATTGAGAGACGCTTAACCAACTGAGCCACCCAGGCCCCTCACCTAAAATAAGTTTTAAGAGCACCGCTTAGACTACTGCCAGTACTGCTTACTACTGGTGTCAGTGTGACAAGAATTCATAACAAGAACAGTCCCCACAGAGTTAGAGACAATGAGGCACCACGCCAGCCTCGGGGTCAGAGAAATGACCGCCCAGGCCGTGACCCGGCAAAGCCCCTCATGCGACAGTGAAGGGATGTCTCACAACAAAGACAAGCCAGCCAGCCACGTGGTCGTTTGGGGTCAGCTGCACCCCAATCACCCAGGAGCCTGTGAGGTCGCAGACCCCTGGGCTTCTAACCCAGGCCGGCGAGACTCGGGGGTCACAGAGAAATGTACGGTTTCACACGCTCGTCATGACCCTTACAACTCAGAGGTCCCAGAAGAAGTCTTGTTATGAAACGATTTCCCAGCTAACTCAATGCCATTTTCAGGAAAATCAGGTATTTAAATTTTAAATTTTACTCCAATGGTAAATTCAAGAAACTTACAGATTATTAACACAATCCTAGTACGTATCCCATCATAAGTTTCTTGAGGGACTTCAATTCAATATGGAAAATGAAACCCAAATTCTCCAACCGGCTTCTAAGAAATGAGTTTTAAAACTTTTGTGAAATTCACCAACTTATAAGGTAGTATTAGCAGTTTACTATAATTAATAACACCTCATTTTCCTTCACACCACGACCCCACCTCCTTACAAGCCAGACACTGTGCACCCCAGGCGGCCGTCAGGCACAGCGCGGGCCGGGGCAGGTCGCTAAGCTGAAACACTCGGAGCCCGAAGATCACTTCCTGCCCCAGCGATCCCTGATCTTTTGTGTTAAACAAACCTGTCATGTGCCAAGCCCGGCACAGCCGTAAGTGGCTGAAAGGCACCAAAAAACGAAACCAAACACACATGAAAGCCCTACATTTTTATCTGAGAAGGAAAGGATGTAAAAGAATTTCTCTAGACACTAAGGCATCCAAGGTTCTCTCCCATCTCGGCCGCTCCTCCCTGTTCATGTCCCCTCTAGGAGTGTCATCAGCTGCTGCGGGATCATTATAAGCTCCCTCTGCTCACTCCAGATGCAGTAACATTAAACGAAGAAAACCAAGTATGTCACTCAAAGTAAAACTATCAACGAACTGACATCCCCTCTTATTGTAAGACTAGCTTGTACAGATGCCTCGCATACGGTCTCCTGCTGCCCAGGAGCTGACCGGGAGACAAAGGCAGCAAACGTGGTCGTCCTTTCTCTGTGTGTCACCACCTGACACCTCACAGACCAGCCCGGTGCATGTCTGCATTTTGGGCACCTCATCCTCACTCACCAAAAACTGTTTCAACTTCCTGTCGAAGGGAGGGGAGGGGAGGGGAGGGGAGGGGAGGGGAGGGGAGGGGAGGGGGGGGGGGGG
>NC_064816.1:161463257-161503401 GCF_023721935.1 Panthera uncia | reverse complement strand
GGGAGGGGAGGGAAGGGAAGGGAGGGAGGGGAAGGGAGGGAAAGGGAAGGGAAGGGAAGGGAAAGGGCAGGGTGGGGCGGGCGGAGAGAGACAGAGAGAGGCGGGCAATGCCAAGGCAATGCCTTCCAAACTCTCGCCCTGAAGGTGAGATGTGTCTGTCCTTCGTCAGACAGGCCAGACAGGCTGCAGGCCGCTGTAACTGCCAGCACAGTGAGCTGCATTCTGGAAGTGCAGTCTCTGGTTGCCTGAGCCACATGCTTCGTTTTCGCTGTTACGGCAGAGGGGGGTTGGCAGAGAGGGGTTGGCGCGGACTCCTGATGGAGGAGAGATTCGATGGGACACTAGGCTATGTCAGCTCACCATGAAGGATGTGTGAACATTAAATTCTCTGCTTCGTACACATCCAATTAAAATGTGTATATTAAAGATTCTAGAACTTAAGTCACATGCCGATTCATATAAGAAAAATCATGGGGGAGGGGAAGAAAAAAAGAAGTTAGGGAGGGAGGGAGCCAAACCATAAGAGACTCTTAAAAACTGAGAATAAACTGAGGGTTGATGGGGGGTGGGAGGGAGGGGAGGGTGGGTGATGGGCATTGAGGAGGGCACCTGGTGGGATGAGCACTGGGTGTTGTATGGAAACCAATTTGACAATAAATTTCGTATTAAAAAAAAAGAAAGAAAAACCTAATTACACAAACAAAAGTTTCAAAAAGCAACTTCTATAATATTTTACGTTTTAATGTCTGTAATGGTGTTAAATTTGCTTCAGCTCTATATTTTCACTATCAAAAATATATGAAAGTCATATGGAGCAAAGAAATATCAAGCCTGTGGTTTAAAAAACATGACTAGGATTTTAAAAACAAATGTACTTTCAAATAAAGCCATCCGCTGAATATATACAGATAACTGTAAATTAGGCATTAATTTCTTTTTATAAAATTGAGACCATCTAGAATTTTTCTTACATAAAATAGTACTTTAAAATACCATCTTACAATATCTTTATTAGGCCATGACTTCCCATGTGCTTCAAGTTAAGCTCAATTTATAAGTCCACGTAGCACATACCCTGTGATCGTCCGTGTTGCCATAGAAGATATGAGAAACCACAGGTGTCTCAGAAACCTGGCATTAAAGGCTAAACTGTAGAGAAGCCTAAAAAGGAATGGGGGTAAAAAAGTGAGAATAAGTTTGCATTCATTCAATATATTTCTTCAAAATTAAAGAAGGCTATAAACAAAAGATAAATGTACAATTCAGAAAATGTCTGTATTAACCCACAAACAGCATGCTTCCCACCCCAGGCTGCTTGCTGAGTGTGACCGGGAGTCACTGGTGAGTCCCAGACGCCATCGGTCCACGTGCATGCTCCAGAGCAACGGTCCTGCACCAAGAGAAGGACACGGGCTGCTTCAGAGCAAATACCACGTGTTACTAACGTATATTTAACATTTTGAAACCGCTGCCTCGTTTTAAGTCATCATTCTTGAAACAAACATATAAATACATGTTTTTTAACGTTAACTAACATGTCAAACTTCAAATGGGGCGCCTGGGTGGCTCCGTCGGTTAAGCATCAGACTTGATTTCGGCTCAAGTCATGATCTCACGGTTCGTGGGATCAAGCCCCACACGGGGCTCTCCCTCTCTGCCTTTCCCCTCCCTGCATGTGCGCACGCGCACACACACTCTCAAAACAAGTAAACAAACAAAAATAAATAAAAGTATATTTTAAAGGTTTTTAAAAACCCTCCGTATAATATCGACTTGATTAAAAAGCCTAAAAACCTTTGGGGATAAAGGCAGAGGCTTACCGAACTCTAACTCCATGGTGCACAGTGCCTGTGTGTAATAGGACATACTTGCTCATCACAGTGTTGTAATCAGAAAAAAACTTGCACAAAACAGTTGTAGAAGTGTAGGAGTCAAAAATTAAATTTCAAACTTGTGGGATTAAATGACAGTAGAAATGGCTTAGGACAGTAGGAAAACAGGGTTTTAAGAAAGGAATGTCACCTTACTTTAGAATCATCTTAGAACAAGAAAGCAGAAGGGCAAAAACAAAGGTGGTTTTTGCAGAACCAAGGAACATAGACGTGGTCAGCGGCATGAGAGGACACGTCAGGGAGGATTCTGGAAGGAGAACGTGCGGATGAAGCTCCTAGGAGAGCAGAACCCCACGTTTCAAGTGCCTGTGGACCAAGCACCAGTCCTACTACGCCTGTTGGCTGGGGTGCCAAAGCTGACACTGAGTCACCTCCGAGCCGGAATCCGACCCCAATTTGTCAAGCCGGCTCGTGGCAAGAACCAGTGCCAGACTCCGGAGTAACAGAGGGCCCTTCGGTCCCTCAGGGGTGTGGCCACAAGCCCCAGCGGCCCCCTGAGACCACTTCTACTTCTCCTCATAAGAAACGACCACGAACAATGAGGGGCGCCTGGGGGGGGGCTGTCGGTTAAGCGTCCGACTCTTGATTTCAGCTCAGGTCATGATCCCACGATTCGTGAGATCGAGCCCCACATCGGGCTCTGCGCTAATGAAGAGAGCTCTCTCTCCGGGTGCTCCCTCCCCCCTGCCCCTCCCCGGCTAATTCTCTCTCTCTCTCAAAACAGATAAACAAGCTTAAAAAAATAGTGCCTGCTCCATCTCTGAGATATTTAAAATGCTTACCACACACCTAACACGTGAAGAGTGTTAAATGTTGACTTTCCTGCCTTTATGGACTTTCACAGACTATGAAGGATGTCCAAACAACCACATGTAAAACAAAGAGAGAAAAAAGCTACAAAAAACCCAAACTTACAGCATAGAAGAATTCTAGAAGGTCATATTTGCTCGCCTTGTTAGTTCTTTCAAAAATACATTATCTAGTGTAATTTTACTGATAGCAACAAGATTACTTAAAATCGTGTTAAATATAAATACTGAAACTCAAGCACGTCAGAAATGTGAGAGATTCCGTATTTTCACCTGGTGTCTCCTTTGCTCTTCTCTCTTAAGAGCAACACAACGACACAGCCAAAGAGCATTGGCAATACTTCCTGCTATCTTCCCACAGACACCCAGACTTAACACCCTGGGACAGATCTCCAGATACGAGGTGTGCACAAACAAGCAGAAAGGCGCTCTCCCAGCACACCGTCTGACAGCGCAGTCCCCCTTACGACTATCATTACCAACTTTCCACACAAAGATCTATGCTTCTGAGACACCATTTTAATGGCCACATAGCAAACGCTGTGTTTCAGATTTAACTTTGAAAGAACTGCATTACCTAAATTAATCAGTAGGCAAAAATAAAACAAATTATTAAACACGTTTATGAATTACAGAGGTGCCTGGGTGGCTCAGTCAGTTAGGCGTCTGACTCTTGATTCCAGCTCAGGGCATGATCTCCCGGTTGTGAGGGCTCCTCGCTGACAGTGAGAAGCCTGCCTGGGATTCCCCCGCCCTGCTCACACTCTCTCGCGCTCTCTCAAAATAAATAAACATTTTACAGAAACATTTTTATAAATCACTGAAGGTTATTCAGTTTGGGGCTTTACTGCTAAAAGGTAAGGAAGTAACATGTTTTTCATGTAAACTGGGATATATTCCAAATTACCCATGAAGTTTTATTTAGCTGAGATAAACCTACGAGTTAATTAGTAAAGGGCAACATTTTCAACCCAGGTCATAAATTCAGGCCTGTTGTCTGCAGGACTATTAAGTTATTAAAGAGGACACAGTGGGGGACACCAGCTCACACACAGGCAGGAAAGGCATTCTCAGACACCTCCTCCGCACATAAAGGTGTCACAGGTAAAAGAAATATGACAAGTCACCACCCAGAGTCCATTCGCCTCTTGTAGACACAGGTACAGACGTAGCGCTTTTCCTGCTGAAAGTATCACGTTATTGACAAGAGCAGTATTAAAATACATACGTAACGTTTCACCCCCGAGAAAATATAAGATTGAAAATAAATTCTAAATTTCCTTAATTATTATAAAAGTTTTAAGGCATATTTCAGTTTGAGGCAACTTGCCAAAAAAGTCTTCTTCACAAACTGAAAACTCAGAATCAAGAGAAGCTTCAGGCATGCAGCTCTATTAACGTTCCAGTGCTAAGACCACACAGGTTTACACAGACCGTTCCCCTCTTCCTGACAACTGCTTTTGTTGAAAATTGAACAGACTGAACTTTCCCTCATACTACAGTCTCATTAAAATGGGGGAAGGGGCGCCTGGGTGGCTCAGTCGGTTAGGTGTCCGACTTCAGCCCAGGTCATGATCTCACAGCTCGTGGGTTCGAGCCCCGCATCGGGCTCTGTGCTGACAGCTTAGAGCCTGGAGCCTGCTTCGGATTCTGTGTCTCCTTCTCTCTGCCCCTCCTCTGTTCCTGCTCTCTTTCTCTCTCAAAAATAAACAAACATCAATAAATAAAATAAAATAAAATAAAATAAAATAAAATAAAATAAAATAAAACTGGGAAAACAGCATTAATGATCTTCAGTGCTTTCCTTATCATTCCTTAACACCACTCTTAAAAAATATACTCAAGAAGATCAACATAGCTTTCATGTATGCTTTTGCCAAGTTGACTTGTATTTCCTGTGAATCAATTATCACTCATAAAAATTTAGAAAATCCTTAGAAGTTTCAAAACTCACTTACTGCTAAATTTGACCAAATCAACACCACTTTATTAACTGGATGTGTCTAACAATAACTACTATCAATTTCTTTATAACCTATACATGACTTCAAAATAGATTTAATAATAAAATCATTATGTGCTGAAATGTTTAGAAGCTCACAAATCTTATTTGACTTTCACAACAGAAAATTTTAACATGAATCAGTAGCAAATGAAATGTATTTATTATACAGAAAATATCATTGATAATAAAAGCAAGCATGAAGTCACAGGCAAAAAATAAATTTGTTTCTCTGTAGGGAGATAACCTCAGTATTTTCAAAAGAAATGATAAAAATTTATTTACAAAAACATGAATAGCATAATCTAAACTATAAAATAGAACACAAATCTGTTATTTTTTTCCACTGAAGTCATGTGCAGAACCATTCTATTTCAAATTATTACATATATGAGCTTATGAATCAGAGCTAAGGAGTGTGTTATCACACTCAGAAAACTGATGAGGCAACAGCCATGCATTTTCAGAGCACACAATTAGCTACATCACAACCATTGATAACATAAGACACAATTAAGCTGGCTCATTCTATTAGTTTTTCTTAGGAAAATCAAGCACAGGGGCACCTGGGGGGCTCAGTCAGTGGAGCCTCCGACTTCAGCTCAGGTCATGATCTCACAGTTCATGAGTTCGAGCCACACATCGGGCTCTGTGCTGACAGCTCAGAGCCTGGAGCCTGCTTCCGATTCTGTGTCTCCTCCCTCTCTCCGCCCCTCCCCCTTGCTTGTGCTCTCTCAAAAATAAATAAAATGTTAAAAAAAAATTTATATATATATAAAAAAGAAAGAAAGAAAAATCAAGCACGTGTTGCAATAAAATTGATCTGGGAGGCCTTAGGATTTGATGTCTTTACAAGAAAACCACAGGCAAATTATAATATCAACCTTTGTAATCTCTAAGGCATTATCTTTAAAACTTCATTTCAAAGGTTTTAGAAATCCATGGAACAGGAGAGCTAAGCCCCAAGAACTAGCCCGTCTGCATACCCGGACTGTAAGCCCACCTCCTGACATCAGTACTTTACCAGAAGTATTGACCCTAAAATGAAAATTTCACTGCAAGCTGGAATTACAGGTGACATCTCACTAAATAACTCAGGAAGGCTTCTTTTTTTAAAAAAAAAAAGGTTTATTTTATTCATTTTGAGAGAGACAGAGACAGCATGGGGGGGGGGCAGAGAGAGAGGGAGAGAGACAGAGGGAGAAAGAGAATCTGAAGCAGGCTCTGGACTGTCAGCGCAGAGCCCGATGTGGGGCTCAAACTCATGAACTGTAAGATCACGACCTGGGCCAAAATCAAGAGTCGGACGCTTGACCGACTGAGCCCCCCAGACGCCCCAAGAAGGCTTCTGACAGATGATCACCTTAGCACGAATCTAACAGACAATTCGGCCAGGAAAGATAAGGCACGGAGGGAAGAGGCATTTTGGACAGAGTCGAGCAGGGGCAAAAGGCGAGGGGCATGAAACTCGGTGGAGGAGAGGCCACACAAGCATGGTTGGGGCAAAAGCATTTTGTAGCTACAAATAAAGTTAGAGAGGTAACCGAACGTTCGATAAGGAAAGGATAATGAACAAATCCATAAACTATGGAATGTGAATTTTTCCTGAAAGCAAAGGGGACGCCAGGCGGACACCTGAGCCGGAGAGTAACAGGGTTGTGTCTCGGCGACACGGGGCACAGAGAATACAGCACTCACGCACCACAGGGACTGAATGCATGTGGGGGATTACCAAGAAAGGAGCGAATCCAAGCCCAGGCCACAGCAGCGCGGTCCAACGGAACTTTCTGCGATGCCGGAAAGGGTCTATGCCGCGCGATCCGATGCGGTGGCCGCTGGCCAGCCACACGTGACTACTGAGCGCTTGAAACGTGGCAAGCGGTGGGGTCGAGGAACTGGGTTTGTATTTTTATTTCATCTGAATTGAAGCGAAGTAGCCACATTTTGCTAGTGGCTCCCCAGCGTGAGCCCCAGATTTGGAGAAAAACGCTCAACTCAATCTGAGGCAGTGTAGAATGCGCTGAGGACAGCCCCCGTTAAGCAGTTCAACAGGAGTCTGGAGTTCCCAAACGTGGCTGAAGCCACTTCTATCACTCAGAGAAGCAAATAAGCAGGACAAAACTGAGGAAGTGAAGAGCAAAAGAAGTGAGTCAAAGAAGTTCAGGAAACGCTGAAACACAGAGACAAAGAGCCGCCCGCGGAGGAAACGGAGAAAAAGCCCAGCAGCAAAGGAAACCTCCCGAGAACAGCATCTGTGAAGGTGATGGGTGAAGGAGGTTCAGGAAGAAAGAGGAGGAGGGGCAGACGCCATGCAGAGGGTCACGGGAGGGGGGGACGCTGGAGGGGCGGTGGGGTGTCTCCGCTCGGCGGGGGGAGGAGCGGCCACCGATGGGCAGAAGGGCACCGTCCTCGGCTCGACCCGCGACGCTTCCGAACGACGGAACTCCATTCGATGAAAACACTGACCCGCCGGCCACCAGGCCAGGTTCGGAGTCAGCCAGGTTGGAGCCGGGCGCTGGACACTGGCCGCCCCCAAGCGTCCACTTAATGCTCACTTTGCTGGGCTTACTTCTCTGGATACTGGGAGACTGACTTCTTTCTTTTCCCTCTCACCACACGGCCACTCAGTATTCACTCATATTAAAAAGAGTGAATACATTTTCTTTCTTAAGATTTTATTTTATCTTTATTTTTTAATTTTAATATTTATTTATTTTTGAGAGACAGAGACAGAGACAGAGAGAGAGTGTGAGTGGGGGGAGGGGCAGAGAGAGAGGGAGACACAGAATGCAAAGCAGGTTCCAGGGTCCGAGCCGTGAGCCCAGAGCCCGACACGAGGCTCGAATTCACGTGCTGCGAGATCATGACCTGAGACGAAGTCGGTCGCTCAACCGACTGAGCCACCCAGGCGCCCCAAAGATTTTATCTTTAAGTAATCTCTATACCCAACGTGGGGCTTGAACTCACGACCTGGAGATCAACAGTTGCACACTCCACTGAGTCAGCCAGGCACCAAGAATACATTTTCTTAAGGAAAAACTAGTTTTACATCCAAATATTTATTCGAATTCCCAAGTCCACTGGTAAGATTTACAAATTTTCTCTCATAAAAGTTGGTGGCAAACTCATTTATTATGGCGTTGTTAAAAATTTAAGTAATTCGGGGTGCCTGGGTGGCTCAGTCGGTTAAGCGTCCGACTTCGCTCAGGTCACCATCTCGCGGTCCGTGGGTTCGAGCCCCGTGTCGGGCTCTGGGCTGATGGCTCGGAGCCTGGAGCCTGCTTCCGATTCTGTGTCTCCCTCTCTCTCTGACCCTCCCCCGTTCATGCTCTGTCTCTCTCTGTCTCAAAAATAAATAAACGTTAAAAAAAAAAAAAAAAAAAAAAAAATTTAAGTAACTCACATGACCTGGAACTCAAAACCGTATCAGAAAGAAATGGCAAAAAGTCCGTGCTGCCCCCGCCTTGGTCCCCAAAGCACAGCCAGACATGTGAATACTCATTTTTGTGAATTTCCTGTGTACGCGTCCAAGACTTTTCACGCAAATACAAAAATACATTCCTCCTTTTTCCACATTTCTGACACAAAAGTAGGTTATTATTTATATTCTGTATCTTCCTTTTTTTCACTTGAACATATACCTTGGAAATCTTTCCACATCAATGTAAAAAGGGCTTTCATATTCCTCTAACATCCTGACAATCAGAAGAAAAAGAAGAAAAAAAAGAAAAAGAAGAAAAAAACCCAACATCCTGACAATCAACATTAAACAGAAATTAAGACTGCAAATCCCAACCTTGAAAACAGGAGGGATTTATACAAGCCTGGGAGGCGCTGAGAGTGAGTTATCGGCCCTGGAATTTACTAATCATCTTTTAAATACCTTAAAACAACAACAACCCACAAAACCTGAAAGCAGTTAAAATCTACAACAGTTAGAGTAAGCCTATGTGCTTTCATGAGCTAAGAAAAACATTCTAAATACTTAAAACCTAATATATTTAAACCATAAATAAAATTCCTAGAGTAGTTTCTTAGAGGAAATAGGTGCTGTACTCATAAAAAAGGCTACGTATAAAGCTCCTTTACCCATTAAACACCTTTTGGAAACAGCTCACCAGCGAACCTCAGAGCAGGGCACTGGTGCATTTAACTCCAGTAATTACTGTCCAAAGCCGTGGACTTTGTGCGACAATAAAAGCGAGCGTCCCAGCTCGGCTGCTATGATCCTCAGAACTCACATCCTGCTCTAATGCAATTAGCCTACAGAGAGCTAATTAGCTAACCGAGGGGTGGCGGTCTCACTGCCCTCCTACTTCCTCCAGCAGTAATAAACACCGGGGCTAAGACAGCACCTAATTAGCTGGCTGTATTAGTGTTTACAAGGCAGTTTCAGCTGATGATGTGTTCTCTGCATACAGTTCATTTCAAAGAATGCTTTCCTAGCCAAAAGAAACAGCTCTTTTCATGTTACAGGACAGCATTTTACAAAACCAGGAGAGGATTCTTTAGGGTAACATAAATCGTCTGACATAACACAAGAGTTGCCAACAACAGACAGCGCCTTTCAGCAGGCCGCTAGATGACACGGGTCCCTTAGCTCCTACCGGGGCCAGTGCGGATTTCTGCCCCGTACGCTCTGTTAAATACTTTTCTGTTAAATTTTCAAGCAACCACTAACTTACCACTCAAAGTAAAGAAAAATGTTTCCAGATTATAGGAACGCTTACCTAAACACAAATCAGCCACATTTTAATTTGTATGTGTTGTTTTGTCCCTTCCAAAAGCTTATTTCAAAGTTTAGAAAAACAAAAATGTCAGAGTGCTGGAGTAAGTTGTCAAGGGCAAGCTGGTAAAAAGCCCTATAGGGAAGCCGAAGAGACATGTGACACACCGGGTCTACAATGCAGGCTTGAGTCCAATGGGTTTGTCTGTTTGTTTGTTTGAAATAGACTTTGTTTTATTTGTATTTATTTACTTTTAAACCTTAGGTTCAAATGCTTTTTTTGTAATATTTATTTTTGAGAAAGAGAGAGAGACAGACAGAAAGTGAGCAGGGGTGGGGCAGAGAGAGGGGGACAGAGGATCCCAAGCAGGCTCTGCACTGACAGCACAGAGCCTGACATGGGGCTTGAACTCAAGAACCGCAAGATCATGACCTGAGCAAGTCAGACGTTTAACTGACTGAACCACCCAGGTGCCCCTATTTTATTTTATTTTATTTTATTTTATTTTATTTTATTTTATTATTTCATTTTATTATTTCATTTCATTTCATTTCAGAGAGAAAGAGAGAGTGCGTGAGCAGGGGTGAGGGGCAGAGGTAGAGCCAGAGAAGCCTAGGTAGGCTCCACACCTGGAGTAGAGCCCGATGTGGGGCCTGATCAATGACCCTGGGGTCATGACCTGAGCTGAAATCAAGAGCAGGACACTCAACTGACTGAGTCACCCAGGGGCCTTGAATCCAATGTCTAAAACAGGTGGCTAAGACTAAACTCCACTTTCGCTGCCAAGATACTCTAAAAAAACAAGCTTATTTACAGGCCACTTAAAAGCCTCACAGGCCAGGGAAACAGACTCACAAAGGATCAGTTGGTTTAGAAAAGAAAAACAAACTTTCGTTTTCCACAAAACGCCTGCACACTTGAATATTCTGTATCATATCTTATCAGAAAATAGCAGGCAGGGGCGCCTGGGGGGGTGCTCAGTCGGCTGTGTGTCTGACCCTGGATTTCGGCGCAGGTCACGATCTCACGGATCGTGAGTTCAAGCCCCGCGTCAGGCTGACAGCGTGTAGCCTGCGTGGGATCCTCTCTCCGTTCTCTCTCTGTCCCTCCCCTGCTTGCTCTCTTTCTCTCTAAACGTTTGGTAGAATTCCCCTAGAAAGCCATCCAGCCCTGGACTCTTGTTTTTTGGGAGATTTCTGATTACGAATTCAATTTCTTTACTGGTTACAGGTCTGCTCAAAGTTTCTATTTCTTCCTATTTCAGTTTTGATAGTTTATATGTTTCTAAGAATTTGTCCACTTCTTCCAGACTACCCAACTTATTGGCATATAATCGCTTGTAATATTCTCTTATTATTGTTTGTATTTCTGCTGTGTTGGTTGCGATCTCTCCTTTTTCATTCTTGATTTTATTTACTAGGGTCCTTTCCTTCTTCTTTTTGATCAAACTGGCTAGTAAGGGTTTATCAATTTTGTCAATTCTTTCAAAGAACCAGCTCCTGCTTTCACTGATCTCTTCTACTGTTTTTGTTTTTAATTTCAATAGCATTGATTTCTGGTCTAATCTTTATTATTTCCCGTCTTCTGATGGTTTGGAGTTTTATTTGCTATTCTTTTTCCAGCTCTTTAAGGTGTGAGGTTAATGTTCTCTCTCTCTCTCTCTCTCTCTCTCTCTCTCTCTCTCAAAATAAATAAATAAACTTTAAAAAACAGCAGATAAGGGGCACCTGGGTGGCTCAGTCGGTTAAGCGTCCGACTTCGGCTCAGGTCATGATCTCGCGATTCGTGTGTTCGAGCCCCACGTCGGGCTCTGTGCTGACACGACAGCTCGGAGCCTGGAGCCTGCTTCAGATTCTGTGTCTCCCTGTCTCTCTGTTCCTCCCCAGCTCACACTCTGTCTGTCTCTCAAACATAAATAAAGAATAAAACAACAACAGCACATAAAGCGGACACGGATGAAGCCCGGGCAACCCACCGGGGGAGGAAAGCGCACTTCGGTGCTCACACGGTGACCGCAGCGGAGACTTGCCTGACTTTGGGCACCGCCATCCGATGCTGCACCATAAGCGTGTGGCCGATGGACGCCATCAGAGCGAAGGCCTCCTCGCTGGCTGAGTCCCGCCAGACCAGGTTTAACAGGGTGTTGGTCTGCTGTTTCGTGTCCAACTTCTTCAGACACTCCTCTGTTATGTAAGGTACGGACAGCCTCCCATCCTCCTAAAACACACCAGATAAACTGCTCTAAGTGAACGACGTGTTATTAGAAATGACCCTCTACGCTCCCAACACACATAACATCTTACTTTACTTCAAGTAAAAATACAAAAGAGCCATTACCTAAAAGTTACCCACATCACAACGAACATTATCAATCTCTCTCCGAATCAAATTCTCCAGAGATCCCTAGTCACTATCTATCTTAGGCACTAATTTTGCCCAGCATAACAACACAGGAACGGTAAATGCTCAGTTTTTGCCTACCGATGGGACAATATTTTCAGTGCTGACATTTTAAGAAACGTTTATTTCATATTTTTAGATGCCATTGTACTAAGCATACATGTGTGGGAAAATATTCTCATGTGACAGAACCTCCACTTTAAATCATTTAGGAGATCACAGGCTAAGCAAAAATAGAGTATCAAAGAATTTATTTCTTTCTATCTTAACTTCTTTAAAGATCTGATTCACTGATTAAAACCTGAACTGAGATGTTACGCATTTACCTATTTGGGGTATTAATCAAAGATATATCCTTGTTTCACAGATGTATGCATATATCCAAGTATATATTAATATGAACATACATACACAACACCGGATATTGTTGACTGCCCTGCTTGGAAACTTAGACTGGTATAATTTATGTAATTTATAATCATCTACCAAATAAAACATTGCTTTAGATAAAAGTAATAAATTCTACCTGCCAACCTCAAATCTGTAAATAAGATGCACCTAATGAAAGGAGTTAGAACATTGGTACTATTTAGTAGTGCACACATTTGAAGTAAATTACACACAAAGAACTGAACCAATTACACAGAAACCTAAGAGTCTATAAACAGTGAAGTCTGGGGGCGCCTGGGG
The DNA here is from genome assembly GCF_023721935.1 of Panthera uncia. Lineage (NCBI taxonomy): Eukaryota > Metazoa > Chordata > Mammalia > Carnivora > Felidae > Panthera > Panthera uncia. Next base: position 161,490,881 of record NC_064816.1, on the reverse strand, counting down.
GGCTCAGTCAGTTAAGCGTCCGACTTCGGCTCAGGTCATGATCTCACGGTTCATGGGTTTGAGCCCCGCTTTGGGCTCTGTGCCGACAGCTCGGAGCCTGGAGCCTGGAGCCTGCTTAGGATTCTGCGTCTCCCTCTCTTTCTGTTCCTCCCCTGCTCTCACTCTGTCTCTCTCTCTCTCTCTCTCAAAAATAAATAAAGATTAAAAAATAAATAAAAAAAAAACAGTGAGGTCTGACTCTGGAAAAATCCTATTTGATCAAATTAGATTCTAAATAATTATCATAGGAAAGAAAAGGCAATGTATAAGCAGCCATCAGAAGATGTGACCCAAAAATAAAGATTTTAAGTCAGTCTGTAAGTACCTGGCCTACACCCGGGTCACTGGTTCTGAACCCAAATGTGGACAGGAAAGAAGTGATAATAACCAAGGCCAGGGAAAAATGAAGAGAAAAAGAGTGAAAAAGAAATGGAATTACAAAGTTATACATCTAATAAAATAGACCTTGAAACCCTTGTGTATTACACAAGAGAAATAAAGTGGAGTAAAATTCCCCCCCCCCCCCCGAATGTAGGTAACAAAATCAAGCTGCACTTTTTACATATTATAAAACTGTAACCACGAGCAAGTGAGCTCAGTGTTTTCTGCTTCCTGTGTCTTCATATCCCACTGTCACGTCTGTGTCCCCAGTGAGGAGGGGTTTCCTAACATCCCTCCAGCAGACATAGCCCCATCCTTCACATAGGTACAAATTATATTGTGTATAAACAGCATTTTAATTTCACAGATTCTCTAGAAGGTAATTAAGCATTAAAAAAAATGTCTTCTATGGGGTGCCTGGGTGGCTCAGTCGGTTAAGCGTCCGACTTCATTCAGCTCAGGACATGATCTCGCGGCTTGTGAGTTCCGAGCCCCCCGTCAGGCTCTGTGCTGACAGCTGGGGAGCCTGGAGCCTGCTTCCGATTCTGTGTCTCCCTCAGTCTCTGCCCCACCTCCACTCACGCTCTCTCCCTGTCACTCAAAAAATGAATAAACGTTAAAAAAAATTTTTTTAAGTGTTTTCTAGAAACAAAAGTTTTGGGGCGCCTGGGTGGCTCAGACGGTTAAGCGTCTGACTTCAGCTCAGGTCATCATCTCGCAGCTTGTGAGTTCGAGCCCCGCATCGGGCTCTGTGCTGACAGCTCAGAGCCTGGAGCCTGCTTCGGATTCTGTGTCTCCCCCTCTATCTGCCCCGTCCCTGTTCATGCTCTGTGTCTGTCTCTCGATAGTAAATAAATGTTAAAAAAAAAAAAAAATTTTTTTAATAAAATAAAATTAAAATAAAAACAAAAGTTTTATGTACATTCCAGCTACAGAATCCCACTTTTTCTTTTTTTTACCGTAAGAAAAATTCACATTTTGGTGTGCAGTTCTGAGCTTGGACGGGTGCAGGAGTCCCAGCACCCACCGAAACATTCCGTTTGGCCCCTCTGTAACCAACCAGTCCTTCCCCCAGCCATAAGCTTAGGGCAATGACTAACGTGTGTTCTCGTACTGTTAGGACTGTTTTCATCTCTGCTAACAAAGCTATGTGTGTCCAGAAGGCAGTACTAACAAGCCTTTCACGGACTTCCCCTGGAAAACCCAACCACTCCTCAGTATATTCGTCCTGGGATTCCATTTGGTATTAATCAACAGGAAATTCCCTGACAAAAAAATACAACGTTTAATTTAAACCTATCACAGCCATATCTCAAGTTATTTCAATTCTGTAAGAAGAGCAAAAGAGGCCAGCAGCAGATATATCACTGAAGACATAAATTATGTGTATCATGCGAAGCTTTTTATTCCTTGGAAAGACACTGCAGATCATGCTGAGTAAGAAACAGGAGAAAAGGACTTACACTGCATGTGATGCCGCACTCACAATTCACTTTCAAATAAATCGTAACGCTTGCCATCCACAAAACTGGCAAAAATTAACGGGAGACGTGACTTGGCGTTCACAAGACAGGGTAAGGGAGAACTTAACCTTTTTCTTCCCCTTGGGGTTGGGCGAAGGGTGAGGGGCAGCGGCTGCTGACGGGCCGGGCTTCTGAGCAGACCATGAAAATGCTCTATCAGAGTGGTGGTGGCTGCACTTAGGTTAATATACTGAGAAATCACTGAACTGCACGTCATTTTTTTAAAAGGGTAAATTTTATGGTAAAGTGTATCTCCATAAAGCTGCTATAAAAAAATTCTTAAAAATAAAACAGTGCTTGGTGCACAGTAAATGCCCTTCCCGAAAACTAGGAACTTAACCTTTCAATCCAACAATTTCAGCTCTAGGAAATATCTCCTAAGTAACAAGTTAATGCACAGCATGGCCTACTTTGCATGAAAACCCCACACGGACTTGTACGCAGGAGAAGGTGTGGAAGAACTATCCTCACTCCCTAATGGCCGGGACGGTGACCTCGGGAAGGACAGGGCGGCAGTGGAGGGGAAGGGACTTTTTCTGCAGCGGGAAGGTTTTACAAGAATGCTTCAGTGCAGGAGTCACGCACTAAGAAGAAGGACGGACACAAAGCTACGAGTGAGCTGGAAATCAGGGGGAGTGGTCTCCGATGCAGCCCCCGGGAGCTTACCGGAGCGCTCGGCTGCTTGTCCGCCTCTTCACTCTCGTCCTCCGAGTCGCTGGCCGGGTCCTGACAGCTTGTGCCGGCCGGCGACGCCGGCAGCCGAGACAGCGAGCTCTGGAGCACCCGCAGGTACACCAGCAGTCCTTCCTCAGAGAGGGTCCCTTTGCAAAACAGTCGACAGTAACGTTTTGTTAAAAGCAAGCAAAAATAAACTAGAAAACTCAGGTATCATTCTTCTTACATACACTCAGAGAGACATTTCTGACCAGAACGTATTAAAATTCTAGTAATTCAGGTATAGATGTATGTATTCAAACACATCAGAAAAAGGTGCTATAATTCCAGAAGAGGCACATATTAGGAAGTTTGGCATGAATGGGATAACATCCCTATGCTCACAGTTCTCCCTCAACTTTTTTTTTCATGTTTTTATTTCTTTTTGATACAGAGAGAGACAGAGTGCGAGCAGGGGAGGGGCAGAGAGAGAGGGAGACATAGAATCCGAAGCAGGCTCCAGGCTCCGAGCTGTCCAATGCTGGGCTCGAACCCACGAACCGCGAGATCGTGACCTGAGCTGAAGTCGGACGCTGAACCGACTGAGCCTCCCAGGCGCCCCAGTTCTCCCTCAACTTTAAAATTCTTTTTAGTCTGTGTGGCCTCATAACATGTATCTGAATCAGACATTTTTTTTAAAGACTGTATTTTTTTTAAGTGTATTTATTTTTAATTGTTTCTTACTGTTTATTTTTGAGAGAGACAGAGACAGAATGCAAGTGGGTTAGGGGCAGAGAGAGAGGGAGACACAGGCTCCAGGCTCCAGGCTCCGAGCTGTCGGCACAGAGCCCGACACGGGGCTCGAACCCACGAGCTGTGAAATCACGACCTGAGCCGAAGTCGGACACTCAACCGACTGAGCCACCCAGGCGCCCCGAAGTTTATTTATTTTGAGAGGCAGAGAGGGAGAAAGCGAATCCCAAGCAGGCTGCGCATTGTCAGTGCAGAGCCTGACCTGGGGCTCGAGCCCATGAACTGTGAGATCGTGACCTGGATGCTCGACCAACTGAGCCCCCCAGGAGCCCTTCAAAGATTTTAAAATAACGTCTACAGTCAACATGGGGCTTGAACTCACAACCCCCAGATCGAGAGTCACATGCTCCACCGACGACGCCAGCCAGGCGCCCCTGAATCAGTCTTTCTCCTGTGCCTGGAAATTTTCCCCAGGGACACTGTCCAAGCTACAGACCTTCAGCAAATACGCTCTTCCAGGAAATTCCGCCCCAGAGGCCTTCCTGACAACACACACCCGCCCCTGGATTCCCTTCGTGTGACTGGTCTGCTGGCACTACATACACGTGAGGTCAGGTAAAACCTACGCTGTATCTCATACCCAGGTAAGTCTCGCCGACAGTGAGGACAAAGAAGAAGAGCCACGGCGCCCCTCCCCCCGTCTCGGGACACCTGCTCTCCGGCGACAACAGTGCACTCAGAAAGGGCTCGTACGGGAAAACAGTCTGCGCGTCTGCTAAGGCCGGAATGATGAAGTGAAAAATCTGATCTGTAAAAGGTGCCACCAAAAACGCCTCGGTGAAGGCTGTAAAAACTTGTTGCCTGAAAAAGGAAAATGGAAGCTTTCGTCAAAACATGTTATTCATAAAATCACTGATGAAAATCAACTTTCCAAATATTCTCTTCTAAATTAAACGAAGCTGAACATCCAAAACCAACTAGGTCGCCATGAAATTTACTTAACCGATTCTGTGCCTTCCCTACTGAGAAAACTCTGCTGCGTCTTTCGATCTTTCAATAGCTGCTCAGAGGCAGGAAAATAACCAGGTCATCCGAATTATAAATTTATGTTAGGGCACAGGCCCAACAGATAGTAATTTTTTTTTAAACCGAGTCACATTAATAAAGTAAAAATCTGACTTTCAAATCTTTATGTAAAACAGCATACTACGTAAAAGCTATCATTAGATACAGAACTTGTGACCTTACAAAATCCATAAATTATTCCATTCTCACCTTGCACCTTCAGGACACGAGTTGTAAGTAAAGTGCAATGGTTTCAGAACATTCTCTAGCAAAATTTTTGCTATAGGAACTCGAGATATATCAGAATATTCAATACTTGATGGAAGCTTGCTGTTAATTAACAAATAGAGAGATCTATAATACCCTAAAAGAAAGGAAAAGCACATATTTAAAATTTGGTACCTTCATCATAAAGAGAGGGAAAAAAGCGTCAATTTTTAAATGCTTTTGATAAATATATGTCCAAATTTAAGTTAATTCTTCAACTGTTTTTTTTAGAGACGGAGAGGGAGGGAGACAGCATTTGTGCAAGTGGGGGAGGAACAGAGAGAGAGAGGAAGACAGAGAATCTTTTTTTTTTTTTTAAATATTTTACTTATTTTTCAGAGAGAGCATGAACGGGAGAGGGGCAGAGAGAGAGAGAGAGAGACACAGAATCTGAAGCAGGCTCCAGGCTCTCAGCCGTCAGCACAGAGCCTGACGCGGGGCTTGAAATCACGAGCTGTGAGATCATGACCTGAACCGAAGTCGGACACTTAACCAACTGAGCCACCCAGTGCCCCGGAAGAGATAGAATCTTAAGCAGGGTCCCTGCCCAGCTCAAAGCCTGACCCAAAGCCCGATGCAGGCCTTGATCTCAAAACCATGGGATCATGACCCAAGCCAAAATCAAGAGTCAGACGCTTAACCCACTGAGCCACCCAGCCACCCCTCAACTTTTTAATAGCTCAGCTATTGGCTCCTTTTTTTTTTAAAGTTTAACATTTTTTTAAGTAATCACTACACCCAACATGGGGCACGAACTCACCCCCAAGATCAAGAGTCACATGCATCACTGACTGAGCCACCTAGGTGCCTCCTGAACTTTTTATTCAGGAAAAAATTAATTACATAAGCAGCTTGAAATGGCATATAAACTCCATGTACCCATCACCCTCCATCAATAATTGTCAACTATAGCCCATCACCCACTCCTCCACTCACTGGGAAGCAAATCTAAAATATAATTATTTTAGTATATCATCAAAGGACTTCATTTTTCTTAAAAATACCATTATGACAGGGGAGCCTCGGTGGCTCAGTCAGTTAAGTATCCAACTCGATTTCGGTTCAGGTCATGATCTCACAGTTGTGAGATCAAGCCTTTATCAGGTTCCACGCTGGGCGTGCAGCCTGCTTGGGATTTTCTGTGCCTCCCCCTCTCTCTCTCTCTCAGAATAAACATTTAAAAAATATCATTACGACAGCTAAAACAAATTAATAGTCATTCCTTGCTATCATAAGTATCTAATGGGTGTTCAAATCTCCAACTTTCTCATGCTAAAATCTTATTTAACTCGTTTGTTTGAATCAGGATCCAATTAAGGCCCATATATTATGATGGTTTTTATCTGCCTCTTAAGCATCCTCCAAGTATGTAGCTGGTTTTGTGACTTCTGAACCACATGTACTCACAGACTTGAGTACGTTGGTGTTATTTCAATCCACTGCAGTCATTACCTCAGTGACTCTCAAAACGTCCTATCTTTGGGCAACAGAGTGACTCAATGACTCTCAGAACGTCCTGTCTTTGGGCAACGGAGTGACCTGTGGGAGGGGGGCCCTGAGCTCCAACGTTCGCCAGGAGCACCTCCAGATTCATCTTTCCCCCAGGGACTCTTAGGTTCCTTTTAGAGGAAATGACACCTTTGGAGACAGTAATATAGGCACCAGAGCATTTACGCAGAAGAAACAACTTTTATGACCTTTCTAAACTTCTGATGGGATTTCTGGGTGCAGTAAACATCAACTCTGGTATCACCAATGATCCAAATCATTCAGTCTTTATATGTATTTGTCACTTTTTTATAAAGCAATAGGGACAATCTTCAGGTGTAGATCGTGAACATCTAAGTATTGTCCAGACACGTTTGGTGGTGCACATTAAAAACACAATCTGGGGCACCTGGGTGGCTCAGACAGTTAAGCGTATGACTCAGGTCACGATTTCACTGTCATGAGATCGAGCCCTGCAAAAGTTAGGTTTTTGCATCCATCTTCGCACTGGGTATACAGTCTAAGATTCTCTCTCCCTCTCCCTCTCTCTTCCTCCCCCCCTCACTTCCTGTGCTCTCCCTCTCAAAAAATAAAATAAAGTAAAATAAAATAAAATGAAATAAAATAAAATAAAATCCATTTGCTTGGTTTACTTTATGAAAACAGTCCTACATAGATCTGTACTTGAGTTATGACCTTATGACCATTAACACTGACTACTCCGTACTCTATCTTTAGACGTACTTTTTTTTTTTTTTTTTTTTGAAGATTTTAAGTAATCTCTACATTCAACATGAGGCTCGAACTCACAACCGCGACATCAAGAGTCACCTGCTCTACCAGCTGAGCCGGCGGGGCCGCCCTCTTTAGAACTACTTTGTAACTACGCCCATTTCAAACCTCGTATGTTTTGATCACTAGTGAAACAGGGAAGCTTGAAGCTCCTCTGCTATGAAACTGAAAGATCTAAGTGCGTGAAAGAGATTAAGGGGATTAAGAGATACAATTTTCCAGTCATAAAATAAGTCAGTCACAGAGATTTAAAGAAGTACAGCATAGGGAATCTATCAAGAATTTTAAAAAACACCACGTCAAGAAAATTTTTTTAAATATTAGAGCACTAATGTATCAACATCAATCTAAGTAAGTATTGAAGAGATTAGCTGACAGCGTGACTAGAGAACTAAGTTCAGCTGCGCTTGTTAAAAAGCTTCACGTTAAGTCACAGCTCGTAACGTATAATAGAAACTGTGATTAATAAATAATGCCAAAACTTTATAGACTAATACTGTGAGGGAGAATCGGGTGAATGGAAGTAAGAGGTACGAACTTCCAGTTAAATAAAGAAGTCACAGAGGTGAAAAGCGCAGCACAGGGAACAGAAATGCCGCGTGGTGACGGCTGGCGATCGCCCTTATCGTGGCGAGCACTGACGCTTGTACAGAACTGTTGCACCTGAAACTAATGTAACTGTAGGTTAGCTGTAGTTCAGCAATTAAAGAAAAAAAAAGTCAGGAAGTAATTTATCAAAACAACAAAGTGCCTTTACAACAGAAGATGCCAGAAGCTCGAAGTGGCGGTTTCGGCGCGAGACTTGGGTTCTCGACACAAAATAATGCAGTCTTAGTTATCTTCTTTATACTTTTGGAAAACAAGAAAACTAAAGATTCTCACTGACTGCTTAGCCTTAAGTCAACGTGCATAATAATGCATCGACTGGTACAAAGGACCGTTTCTAATTACCATTAAGTTGTTTCTTCAAAGATCAAATTGCACAAATTTCAATTACTTTTAGTTGGCTCCCTAACTTTTCAACAGATGAAGTAGGGTTTCTTTCTTTCTTTTTAAACCAAAGAGTAAGGTTGGGGGGTGTAAGAACTTAATGTTTACAGTTTTTTACTGAGGATTCAACTAGCTAGATTTAGCCTAGATTAACCCATCACCTCCAAAAAACAAAAGGAAACTTATTTATGTTTTCATCAGTGACTACTGCATTCCAGAATCACCTATAGCTCCTCTTACCACTAAAACCTCTGAAGTCCACACCCTGAAGGGTTTGACCTGTGAGAACACTGGGAACCAGATTTTTAAATGTGTGTTTCACACCCCGCTTCATTTGTCATAAAAGCCTTAGAAACCATGGGTGTTTCATAGTCTTTCTCCGAAACAGAGTCACTGATGTGTCTGCACAAGAATTTCAGACCCAGGTCATTGTATGTCACATGACAGGCACGTTCAGAAGGGTGTCGGGACATAAAAGCTCTCACACCCGGTCAGTAAGAAAATCCAAACCAACGAAGCATCTTTAACTCTCCTCCACTGAACTGACATGAAGACAAAGTGTGCTTTTTCCTGAGACAGGCTTCCCGCTGCCAGAGCTCACGGACTCGCGGCACCGCCGCTCCTACCAGCTCAGGACGCGGGAGGACCGGCTGTGGGAGGACCCGGAGAGGTTTCCGACAGCCTGCGTCCGTGTGCTTCATTTCCAAGCAGCAGGCCAGTGCAAAGCCCGCTTTACATAGCCAGTGGGCATATCCAGGTGTTCGGGGCGGGTGGAGCCCAGGACAAATCGGGCACACACCCCTCAGCGGTGCACACCCCCGGTAGGGCACGGCGCCCGGTCCGTCCCACGTGGGGGTCTAGAGCCCGTGCGCAAGCCGCACCGAGCACCCCATTGCGCGCACTCGCACGGTAACGCCAACCCACAGCCCTGAGCCTAGCTGCTACTTACCATTTTGAATCATGTAGTGCAAAATCTGTTCAATTATGGACACCACGTAGCTGGCGTCTCGTAAAACAGGCAAGTAAGTATTCTCAGACGAAAACACCTCAAGCATTCTCATTGGAAGTGCAACATTCAAACTGTCGTCATTACAGTTCTGCAATAACCTGTAAAAAAGAAAAAAGTCTTCACACGTGTACTGGATGGCGAATGTCACCCTGAGCCCCCTTCAATTACTCTCGCTCACTACAGTAAGGCCTGAACCACTCTGCTCTACTAGCGGGTGTCTCTGAACAGAGGCAGGACTCAAAGGTAGACAGGAAAATAATCACACATTCTGTCACTCACATTTTTTTGCAGTGCTTACTATGTGCCAAACAGCACGGCGGCATTGGGTTCACGGAGAGGAAAAATGCACAATCACAAAGGGAGAAACAGACGAAAAAAATCAACGATCGCAAGCATCGTGTAGGATTCTTACAATGCCTGGATCTCTCCCAGTGCCTATCATCTTCAAAGACGCCTTCAAGACATGGCACACCTGGAGCAAGGAGCGGACTAGATGGGATTTACCTGCAGCAGAGGCTCATCAATCTCTTTATTTGAAATAAGCATGTAAGTCTCTCAGATCCATCCAACTGCTGGACAAACAGAGAGCTGTGTTTAATTAAGTTCTGATACATCCATATCTGAAACAGCAAAACATATGTATAGGTCACTCTCAATCCATAAAAGCTCACTGTTTACTGCATTGCATAACACTCCAAATTTCCTGAATTGCTAAGGAGATACTTAATCAAACATGATAAAAAGTAAATCTTCTAGGGGCGCCTGGGCAGCTCAGTCGGTTGAGCACCCGACTTCGGCTCAGGTCACGATCTCAAGGTTCGTGAGTGCGAGTCGCACGTCGGGCTCTGTGCTGACAGCTCAGAGCCTGGAGCCTGCTTCGGATTCTGTGTCTGCCTCTCTCTCTCTCAAAAAATGAATCAACAAACATTAACAAAAAGACTCATCTGAATCTGAAATAAAAACAGTTCATTTGCAACAATCAGCAATCCACAGGGAAAAATAAATGAGAACTATAGTATTAATCATAATGTACATAAGGATATCAGTTTCTACTTTTTACTTTTTGCCTCTGTGTCTCCAGCATCCTTTCCTTTTGGATATTCCCCTTCCCTACGTCCATGAAATTTGGGTAGGAAAGGCAATCACAGGGCCCCACTATTCCCATGTAGGATGCCAGGCGACGGAGAAAGGAGAGATCCTTTCACAATGTCGACATTCGTCCAATCATCATGGTGTACCCTTTACCTATCCTACAACTTTACTTGTCAACTATACCTCAGTAGAGTTGGGGGGAAAAAAAAGTCAGGGATGTGGCCAGAACTGCCCAGTCTCCTGGACACAACGACTGGTCAGTGAACTCCGCGGATGCTGAGTTCGATTTCTGTCTGACTTGCATCCCGGAGGCCTACCTACTATGGGTGTGGCTACCAGAAATGATTTCGAAAACTCAGGACTTAATGAGGAATCTCTTCTACTTTCTCTGCCACATTTTCATAAAACTGTTTTTTGTTCACTTCATCAGACCCATTAGAACGAGTTAAAATTAAGACGGCTTCTTAAATGTGGCTACTTATCAATGTGCCACATAACCTTCCCTCTGCCTGTTCTCTTTAAGGCGTTTCTCCTCTGACGGGAACACTTATTTCATATAAAATTGTTATCAGACAAAATATTCACGCAAAAGCTTTTTTTTTTTAATTTTTTTTTTAACGTTTATTTATTTTTGAGACAGAGAGAGACAGAGCATGAACGGGGGAAGGTCAGAAAGAGAGGGAGACACAGAATCTGAAACAGGCTCCAGGCTCTGAGCAGTCAGCACAGAGCCCGACGTGGGGCTCGAACTCATGGACCGCGAGATCGTGACCTGAGCTGAAGTCGGATGCTTAACCGACTGAGCCACCCAGGCGCCCAAAAGCATTTTTTTTTTTTAATGTTCAGTTTTGAGAGAGAGAGAGAGAGAGAGAACATGCAAGTGGGGGAGGGACAGAAAGAGAGGGGGACAGAGGATCCGAAGCGGGCTCCGTGCTTACAGCAGATAGCCCGACATGCGGCTCGGACTCACAAACCGCGAGATCACGACCTGAGCTGAAGTCGGACGCTTCACCGACTGAGCCACCCAGGCAGGCGCCCCGCAAAAGCGTTTTATAAAACAAGCTAAGAGCGTGTCCTAAGTTTCGGGAAAATCATTTCTGTGACCCATTCCAAGTATGAACTTGCCTACACACAAGCTTTCTTCACGAGGTGTCTGGAGCTAACCTGTCCGTCTTTTCTCAGGAACTAATAGGATACAATACTTTCTGCCAATCGGACACGCAGTTCATTCTCAATTATGCGCCGTCTATTAACAAATAAAAACAGCATGTACTGTAACTAAACATTAGAAAAATCTCAAGGGCAATTATAGAAACTTCCAGACTAAGGTGCAAATATATTAATCAAGTAATTATGATTCAAGTTGCCTATGAAATAAGAAAGCCCAAAGCAGTAGTGACACTTAAACACTCTGGACTGCGTTCGGATACTGTATTTTACAACCTTGACAAATGTACCAACGGCATCCGAAAGGCTGTACTATCACTACTTTAAACACTTACTTTGCCTAACTTATTGTTATCATTTCCTAAACGCAGATGCGTCAACTTTTAAAAACACCTTATTCACCCTTTCTTGGGAAGTCAACTGAGGATATGAAGGGAGTAAACCAAGAAAGCAAAAAGATAATGGAATCGGGAAGGAGGATCCAAAACCGAAGCAAAGCGAATGACTTTCCCAAGATAATGAGAAGCCAAGGATCCAAACCGGGGCAAAGGTTTCGGAAAGCCAAGAATAGCTCCGGGGAAAACAAAGCATCAGACTATCTGACATCTTCAGTCACGGAAAATTACACTGAGAAGCATCATAGTCCTGTCAAAAGTGGAAGACGACTTTATCAAGAGACCCCAAGAAAATTAAACAAAAGTGAGGCAATTATTAACTCCAGAATAATTAAAGAAAATTAAAACCAAACACCAGATCCACAATAAAGTGTCCCTTTGTCCCCTGTATTTACATTTCCTCTGGGGATTTTCTAGTATGTATGGTTGGGGTGTGGAAGACTGACTTTTCATTGTGTACCTCGTTTAATATAATCTGAAATTTTTATTACAAGTAAACAAGAATTTCCGAGAATAAATATGTATCTAACCGAACGAGTACACAGAAATCTCTTAATATTTCCTGAGAGACGACACAGTAACAAGTTACATTTTTTCAAAGTTTATTCATCTATGCATCCATAGGTATTTTTCAACACTGTTCCTCATCACCGATTACATCAGAAGGCTATAAAATTTTGAAGTACTACAATTATATTCTGAATTTGTTTTTTAGAAATTAACTTGATTTTAATTGTTTTTTAAAATTTTTTTAATTTAATTTTTTTTTAAATTTACATCCAAATTAGTTAGCATCTACTGCAACAATGATTTCAGGAGTAGATTCCTTAATGCCCCTTCCCCATTTAGCCCATCCCCCCTCCCACCACCCCTCCAGTAGAGCAAGGCCCTGTACGTCACAGATTCATATTAAAGTATTTACAGGGGCACCGGGGTGGCTCAGTCCATTAAGTGTCTGGGACTCCTGATTTAGGTTCAGGTCATGATCTCACCATCTGTGAGGTCAAGCCTGGCGTCTGGCTCCACACTGACAGCACGGAGCCTGCTTAGGATTCTCTCTCCCTCTCTCTCTGCCCCCTCCCCCAATAAATACACTTTAAAATATTTACAGATAACATGCTGTGATACTTAGGTGCGCATCGCAAGAGTGACTGAAGGCACAGGTACGTGGGGCTCTGGGTGAGAGAGGTGTTGCTGACTACCAGCGCTCAGTAATGGGTACGTGGAGGATGGCTCACCAGATTATTCTACTTTTTCTTATATTTGACATTTTCCATAATAAAGAAATGAAAAAAACTACTGAAAATTTCTATCGCTCTCTAAGAGGTGAAACGCAACAGCACAAAGATGGCCTATCGTGGCGGGCTGAGGGAAGTTCAGAAAGACATACGCCTTTGCGGGGTTATCTGGCCCCGTTAAAAAAAAAACACCGGAAAATCCATAAATAACGATAAGTGAGAACACAGTTAACACTCACCAAACGTTTTGAGTCTTCGTTCTGTTTGTAGAAAAACAGAAGCCGCCTCACCAAAAGGGTAAGGTTGGGACCACTGGCAACGGAGAAAGTGCCACCGGACTGCGAGGCGCTGGCGTAGCGGTCAAAGGCGCTTCTCTGGATGGAGTGCTGGAGACGAGACAAACCACACACGGGCGTGACGGGCGTGACGGGCGTGACGGGCGTGACGGGCGTGAGGGGCGTGACGGGCGTGACGGGCGTGACGGGCGTGACGGGCGTGACGGGCGGGCGGCGCGGTCCACATGCGCCCTGGGGTCTGCACGGCGGGGGCGCAGTGAGGGGGCCGTGATGGGGCAGCTCTTGGGAAAGGGGGAAACGAAACCCAGAAAACCTGGACTGGAATAAAAACCCTCCACTCCCCTAAAATGGTCTTCCGCCGCCTCCTTCCGCTTTGATCTTGAGCTGCAGCCCGTGTTTCTATTTTTATTATTTAAAAATCACCTCAAAACTCCCCTATCTGTAAATCTTTACGTAAATATAAACGAATACGGTTAATTTCTGGGGAAAACGCTATTATCAACATTAACTGCCATGAAACGGGTGTACCCAAATCCCCACAAAACGATTCCACTTCTAAGACTCCGAGGCCCTATCTGAAACAAACTCTGGCAGGCCTTTCCAATTCTTTCTCAGCCTGAAAGCAAACTTACTTGCTGTTTCCGGTCTCGATAGCCTCGAATAAATGACTGTATGATTATTGCATTTTTCAATCTTCGCCTTTCCTCCTGCATGATGAAGGGAGGAAGGAACAATTGGTCGGAGTGAATTGACATTTAGCTAGTAAAGACTTAAAAACAGAACAACTACAGAATTTACATACCACAAAATTCCATCTTTCAAGCGTACCGCTTAGCAGTCTTTAAAATCTTCAAGGTTCAACTACCACCACCATCTACTTTGAGAATACTTTCATCGGCCACTCCACACCCCCTGTTCCCACTAGCACTCGTCTCTCGTTCCCTCTCCCGGGTCCCCCCACATCCACGGCAACCACTGACCGAATTTCCGTCTGCCCGGGATTGCCTCTTCCGGACATTTCTTATCGTGGAGTCGGACAACGCGCGGCCTTTTGTGTCAGGCCTTGTTCACCTGGCACGACATTTTCAAGGTTGAGCCGTGTCGCGTCACGTGTCGGTACTCCACTGCTTTTTACGGCCAGTACGTACGGTATTTCATCGTGCGGCCGTCCCACGGTTTACCATTTACCGCCCGAGAGACACTCGGGCGGTTCCCACTCTGGGCTGCTGCGAACATCGCGGCCGCACACACTCATGTCAAAGTTTCGCGTGGACACGGTTACGTTTCTCTTGGGTGCACGCCCACGAGCAGGACTAGCACGTGAGGAGCTACCGGACTGTTTGCCAAAATGGCGACACCACCTTCCACTCCTCCCAGCACAGTGAGACTTCCGATAACAACTGCGGTTTTCAATACAGGAAGGAAAACGGACACGAACATCAATTTTAAAAGTCACTTTCTCATTTCAAAGCGGAAACTCTAGGTTTGACTGACCTAAGACTGTCTTGAAAATTTCCAGTGACCTAGCAAAACAAAGTTTTTTTTCACATCGTCATCGCAAGCAACGTAGCCACCACCGCTTGAAAGTCTACGACGCGCCAACCCCGAGACGCCTGACAACCTTAGATGAACGTCACTCCCGGTTTCACGATGCAGAAGCTGAAATTTCCATAAAGACACCGGTGCCGAAAGACCTAAGGGAGTCAGGATTCACACTCGGGCGTGACACTGAAAGTTGTGCCCATCTTACCACGTGACACTGTCTCATGCTTTCTGTGCCACCTGGCAGGTGAGTGCCACCTGCCAGGCCTGAAAGGCACACACACACTCACCCAGAAGACCAATCAGGTCGCGCAAGCGTGCTTTCCGAGCTTCAAGTGGTTACAGAGAAGGAAGCCCTGAGCTTAAACCTAGTTTGGGACTCTATTCACTACTACGATGATTCTAAGAGCACCTAATTAAAGACCCATATACTGTCCCATGAGTTTTCTAACCATTTTTATGCATTCGGTTGTTCACTGAGGAGGAAGTCTCGGTGACATTCCAGTGTCCTGGCTGGGACCGGGACCTAAGGGCTGCATCTCAGCTGGACTGGAAACAGATGGATCCTGACAAGGACTGAAGACCAGCCGTAGATCAGCTCGACTCTGTATTATTTAAAGGTGACCCATCCCTCTCCCTACTGCCGGCCAAAATAAAATGCAATGCTTTCCAGAAAGAAGAGATCATCATCAAGAGCCTGTAGATCTCTCTTCATTTTGGAATACAGAATGTCAGTATTCAACCAAAACAATCGGGCAAAAGACAAGAACTAAAAATCAAGAGGACAAACAACAAACCCACAGGTGATCCAAATACTGGAGCTTAAAAACTATCTTTAATAATCTACAGTTATATTCACGAAATTAAAAGACAATTAAAATTAAAATGTTCATAAAATTAAAAGAATCAAAGAAAATTCTAGAACTAAAATAAAAATCTGAAATCCACAGGTTAATGGATATTATGTGACAATCAGACACTGATAAAGAGATAATCTGTAAATTAGAAGTTAGGTCAGAAGAAATACCCAAACCAAAGCCGAAATATTCAAAAGGATAAATATACAGAAGAGTATGGGATAAGGCCAAGGTCAAATACATAAGTAATCTGAGTCCAAGAAGAGGAGAGGAAGAATGGAGCTAAAACACTATTGGAAGGGACGAGAGCTGAGAGTTTTCCAGAAAAGATAAAAGACATTAACCAATAAATGGTCATTTTCAACTGTGAGCAATTTTACCACATTTGGTAACTTCTGGAGACATTTTTGGTTATCTCAACCAGAGGGAGGGAGTGCTGTGGCATCTAGTGGGTAGAACAGAGGCCCTGGAGGCTGCTACACACCCCTCGATGTACAGGATAAAGCCCACAACAAGGAATTAATGAGTCCAAGATGTCAACAGTGCTGAGGGTGAGAAACCCCACCTGAAAGTCTCCATATTTGCTGCTTCCTGCACCAAGAAAGTTCTTCCTCCAGCTTTCCACAGGAGCTTCTTTTTCCTCCTTCAGGAATCCTGCTCAACTCTCTACCCAGCTCGGAGAGTCCTTCCCTGAATGCCCTACCCGAAAGCAGGCCTTCCCAGTTATTATCACATCACTCTACCTCACTCACAGCACGCAGCACCGTCTCAATAGCTTGGTGAATCTCTGTGTTCTATAACCACACAAGAACACTATCCGCCCTTTTTAAGCTTTTTTTTTTTTTTTTTTTTTTTGAGAGAGAGAGAGAAGAGAGAGCGTGCAAGTGCATGATGAGCGGGGGAGGGACAGAGAGAGGGAGAGAATCCCAAGCGCCCAGAACATGGTCTTATTTACTACCTGTGTCCCCTGTAGGCAGAGCAGTCCCTGGAATGTAACAAGCTCTCAATTAGTATTTCTTAAAGGAACAAATGAATTATTAGAAAACAAAATAAAAATCTAGAAAAATAGGCCTAAAATACCATAATTGCTGATTAACCAATAAAATAAAGCCACTGTCACCAGAAAGATGAAATGTAAAATAAAGAATAAAAGGGGCGCCTGGGTGGCTCAGCCAGTTAAGCATCTGACTCTTGGTGCCATGAGGTCATGACCTCAGGGTTCGTGGGACCGGGCCCCGTGTCGGGTTCTGTGCTGACAGCACGAGGCTGCCTGGGATCATCCCCTCTCCCTCTCTCTGCCCCTCCTCCACATGTGCGCACGTGCGTGCGCTCTCTCTCAAAATAAATAAACAGACATTTAAAAAAAGAAAGAATAAAACAACAAATGTCACAGCTCCTTTCATCTATTTTACTTCTTCACAAAGAGTTATGGTAACTGCCTTCACAGTGAGTTTGCTTCTGCTTGGCAAAAGATGAGCGTTATATACTAAGTCTTTCTAGATCTTCTGGAAACCATATCACAAGCAAGCAACTGAACTTTATAAAAGCCTGTTTTCCCCCTGTATTCTGGAAACTGCCCTTGTAGTCCATCTTTTCCACAGTGGTTCCAGAATAAATTACTTATTATAAAATCCAAAAAATCCAGAAATGTTTCTAACGTTTCATAGACGTAAAAATATGTATATATGCATATGCATACCATGCATATATATAACAGCAAAATCAACCCTTATTTAAATGCTATGGAAAAATGTTTCTCTAAAGAGACTATTATAAAACTGTTTTTACCTCTCTCTTTCTTCTTTCTTCCTGAGTACGATGTAAAAGAGAAGCCTTTTCTTCCTAAACACAAAAAGAGAAAAGAGAAAGAAGGTTATACTTTCAAATTCTAAAATGCTCTCATACAAAAATTATAGAATGTTTTGACCCAAAAGGGATTCTAAGCATCATACAAACATCCTGACTTAATGAGAAATCTGAGCACACGAGGGTAAATGGTTCCCTCCCGCCAGATGACAGATCTAATTAAAGTTAGTATTTTAACTAACAGTAGTTTTCCAGGAATGAACTCTGATTTCTTTACACACACAAGAGACTTCAAGTGAAACCAGAAATATCTGAATAATGTCAATGCATTATATCAATGTCAATATCCTGGTTGTGATTATCACACTAGTTTTGCAAAATATAACTCCCAGGGGAAATCAGGCAAGGCAAACAAGAGACCTTTCTATATTATTCCTAACAGCTGAACATGAGTGTACAATTATCTCAATAAAAATTTTGATAAAACAATTTCTGTACTGTTACTGAATGTTAAAAAAAATCTTTTTTCATCGTAAGTAAAACTAAATTTTGAACAAAATTACTCGGTATGTAGAAGGAACCAAAGCAATCAATGGGAAAGTTAAACATTCCTAATAAAATAAAAATACGTAAAGACAACTCTCCTCTCCCCCAAAGTGTTCCAGTTTACAGTGAATGGGCATTTTATTTTTACAAATGTAATTCAAACTAAAACTAACAGTCCAAGACATTATATATGAATCATTACAAAAATAAATAAATTTCTTAACAAAAACAAACACACCATCAAAATAGTGTCAGAAGGCAAGTAATTAAGCCAATTAAAAATTTTTTTAATGTTTTTATTTATTTTTGAGACAGAGACAGAGCATGAGCAGGGGAGGGGCAGAGAGAGAGGGAGACACAGAATCCGAAACAGGCTCCGGGCTCCGAGCTGTCAGCACAGAGCCCGACGCGGGGCTCGAACTCACGGACCGCGAGATCATGACCTGAGCTGAAGTCAGACGCTCAACCGACTGAGCCACCCAGGCGCCCCAGTAATTAAGCCGATTTAAAATTATACATTGAGGGGCGCCTGGGTGGCCAAGTCAGTTGTGTCCAACTTCGGCTCATGTCATGATCTCCTGGTTCAGGAGTTTGAGCCCACCCCCCCCTCCCGTCAGCTCTCTGCTGTCAGTGCAGAGCCTGCTTTGGATCCTCTGTCCCCCTCTCTCTACCCTTCCCCTGCCCGTGTGTGCACGTGCTCTCTCTCTCTCCCTCCCAAAAATAAACATTAAAAAAATTATACATTGATATGTGAATCAACAGTGTGCAGAATGAAAAATTTCTCACCGACAAAATTGAAACCAAAGAAATAAATCCAGGCACCTGGCTGGCTCAGTCAGTAGGCCATGCATACGACTCTTGATCTTGGGTCATGAATTCAAGCCCCACGTAGGGAGTAGAGCTTACTCAAAAAAAAGGGGGGGGGGGGACAGTGGTGCCTGGGTGGCTCAGTCAGTTAAGTGTCCGACTTCAGCTCAGGTCATGACTTTATGGTTCGTGGGTTTGAGCCCCGGGTCAGGCTCTGTGCGGACAGCTCAGAGCCTGGAGCCTGCTTCAGATTCTGTGTCTCCCTCTCTCTCTCTGCCCCTACACCACTCATGCTCTGTCTCTGAGTCTCTCAAAAATAAATAAGCATTAAGGAAAGAAAAGAAATCCTCCATTTTCCACTATAGAAAATTTCATTTCTTGGGCACGTGCCTCAGTGGCTCAGTCGGTTAAGCATCCACTCTTGATCTCAGCTCAGGTCATGATCTCAGTTTGTGGGTTCAAGCCCTGCATCAGGCTCTGTGCTGACAGTGTGAAGCCTGCTTGGGATTCTCTCTCTCCCTCTCTCTGCCTAACCCACTCATGCACACGCGTGCACATATACTCTCTCTCAAAATAAACTTTAAAAAATTTTTTATAAAAAGAAAATTTCATTTCTTGAATTCAAATAAAAAGCCTTTATCTACCACATGTTCAAAGTCAGAAAAATATTTTGTTTTAAATTTTAATTAAAAGGAGTAGGGAGAATGGAAACTCTATATAGTAAAAAGTACAAAGTTATGATGCTGAGAATTATGGACAGCTTCTAGAGAATAATATAGACCAATTTCTAGCCATTATCCCTGTGTCCATAATTTCTTTTCCTTCTATCTCCGTTTGTCCAGATTTAATATATGTTCATTATTTGGTTATAGCTAAAGAGCTGAGATTTCTTAAAATGGTATACCTGGAACAACTATGAAAAAACATATTTCATGTCTGAAATCAAACAAGCCAAAATGGTCCACGCTGGCGAAACAGGCACCAGATTTACTTGCCCACACAAACGAGCTCATCATCCTCACTAACCCCAGAGCCCGGTACCGCGGGCTCCAGGACCTCATGGTTCCCTCCACCTTGCTGCTCTCATTTACTTCCACGTCCGACATGCGTATGTATCCAACAAATGCTTACGACATGACTGATGAGCACTCCCTTTAAGTAGAACAAAGCAGTCTAAAAGACGCAGTAAGCACACCAGCTGAAAAGCACTTTTGGGTTCCAGCAACACGGTACCGAGGCATCGATAGCTTCAAAATCAAAACGGGTGCTAGCTCTCAAAACACACAACTAGCTTCTAACTCAATACTAGAATTTCTTACAAATTCTATTTAAGTCTGAAGCTTATGATGCGGGAGGCGCCACACAAGCACAAGAGACAGTGTTGACGGTTGAGTATTCTTAACTTCTCGTGGCCTGTAAGTCAAATTCCCTGGACACGGGACATCGTATAAACATGATCACTCCTCCTACCTGTGCTCAGGGGCTATACAGTCTCCTACTCAAAAGACAATTCATTTAAAAAGAATAAAGGAAGTATAGCAAGCAAGCAATCCAAAATACTGGATATACAGACACACACCAAAGCCTGATATGTAACTTCAACAATAAAATTGTACTTTGGAAACTGAAAAGGCCTTTCAGAGAATACTCATGCTCCCGAAATATCCCGCAGAAAAAAGAAAAGGGGCTACAGGGAGGGGTCAGCCAAACTCGCACATCAAGTCAGGCACACCACAAAGTCAACTCTAAGAACAGCACTGGCTGCCACCAGCACTGATTTGTCTACACCCAAGCACCGTGCCCTACACAGGAGGGACGAGGGGAGGACACAGCTGCAACACGCGGAGGCCAACACGGACGGAGGGCTTCCCTCGTCGCGGTGTGAGAGTGGAAGGTCCAGGACCTGAACACAGGTGGTCTAGAACTTATTAACCCACTAAGCAATATACCATTTACTTCAAAAAAGAACATTATTATTTTACATTTTGAGAAATCAAAAAAATTCTTTGTCTTCATAAGACATAAGTAATCTGGAAGATATATCAGAAAGGAGGCTGATGGGGAGAAGGAGGCCACAGAAAAAAGTCTTAATCACCAAAATCTGACAGAGTTCAGAAGTTCAGAGTTCAGAAGCACAGGATACAGAATGTCTAGAAAAGGTGAACTAAGTAATCAGAGCAGGACACAGAGGCTGCCGTAAAAAGCCGGCCCAGCACAAAGGAAAGGGCGACAGACCACACAATCGATGTCTATAAATTACGTAGATCATCCCTATGCGGCCCCTGAACAGTAACCAACTTCCAGATCAGGGCCAGAGCCGCTCCGCGTGGTCCCCATTCAAAAGACATTCAAATGAGGCTCAGGAGGAATATCTATTCACTCAGCAGGTACTCAGCGAATCGTGTATCATGCTAGGCCCTAGATATTTTCAAAGTACGGCACCTGCTCCCAAGGAGCTCACAGTGCGGCAGGAGGACAAAGAAGCCTGCTTACTGAGGACGCGCTGTGTGCCAGACGCCGTTACTCAGCAGTAACCCTGAACAAGGTGGACAGTTCACCCCCGTGCACCGAGGTACAAACAGGGTCCAAGCGCGGGGAAAGAGGGGCTCTGCCTCAGCCACTGAGGAACGCTAAGAAACGGCAAATCTGAGAGGCAACCTAGAAGGCGGTGTTGAGCAGGACGACGAGATGGGAAACCGTGCGGGCGGAGGGACAGCGCACGAGACAGCTGAGCCAGGATGAACCGCACTCAGCGATGACCGTGGGTGAGTCCGCTCCGGGCCAAGGATGGGCCCGAGGGCTCCAGCTCTGGCTGCGGAGCCCACACCACGGCGGCAGGGATGGGAGGGAGGCGATGATACCCTCGCAATTCAGGGCCACGGAGACGGGGGTGCGACTCGTGAGTTAGCAGTGAACAAAAGCAATGGTTCAGCTGAGACCCCTGTGACTCCTTCTGGATCATAGCTGCCAGCCCTTTAAAGCCAACAAAAAACTGCAACCTATTCTCAATCGTTTCCTAAAAGATCACTGAAGGTCAAATATAAGAATCATCTCTTCTCGGGGCGCCTGGGAGGCTCAGTCGGTTAAGCGTCCGACTTTGGCTCAGGTCATGATCCCACAGTTTGTGAGTTCGAGCCCCACATCGGGCGGTGTGCTGACAGCTTGGAGCCTGAACCTGCTTCAGATTCTGTGTCTCCCTCTCTCTCTGCCCCTCCCTGGCTTGCACTGTCTCTCAGAAATAAATAAACACTAAAAAAGAAAAAGCAAGCAAGCAAGCAAGCATCTCTTCTCAATGTTCATTTAAATTAACCAAATTTATGTAAAACGTTACTACACTGCCCTTATTTTCTATTTCGTGTTAGTCATCCTATCAGAGAACCTAGTCTGACAACCACCAATGTCCTCGGAGGGATCAAGTTCCAACACAGCCTTAGCATGGGGGTATCATGGCCAAAACACTTCTCCTCCCGGCTCCTCATGGGCCATCTCCTGGTGCTGCCTCAGGCGCATCTCTCCCACGATCCCTAGGCCTCAAGCCCTGCTCCCTTCTGCCCAGGGCGGCCCCGCTTCCCTCCTGACCCCAGCACGCACCCAAGCCGCGCTCGTCTCGGGTGAGACTCCGCTTAAACGTCCTCTCGCCCATGAAGCTCCCCCTCGGAGGCCATCGTCATTCCCGTTCCTCCACACCATCCGCCGGGAGTTCGCCGAGGCGACGACGGCCTCGGCGCAGAAGACGCTCGTGGAAGGGCACGGAGCACGCGACTATCTGCGCTAATCAAAACCACGGAGGCAACGTGGGTGTCACCCACAAGGACACGGCCTCCACCATGGGCAGATCACCGTTCAACACTCTGTGCCACGGAGCGCTAGCCACTGAGCGCTGGCGTGGGCACAGTTGGTCTGGGGAGGAGTGCACTGTCAGCCCTCCGAGCAGAAGATCAGAGAGTAAAACTTGAACTCCATCAGTTCCAGCCGCAAGTAAGGAATGATCCGAGCACAGGGAGGTACACGTTGGGCCCCAGTCTGGGAACGAGCAGGCGCGGACCGCGAGGCAGGAGAGGAAGCAGCCCCGCGGGGCCCACAGCCACACAGGCGGAGAGCCCACGGCCGCGACCCTGCGGACCAAGCTCTAACCACACAAGCCTAACAATGTGAAATATTTAGCAGGGTCTAGATTTACAGGGTTTTATCACTTACAGGTAAAACAAAGTGTCTATTTAAAGAGAAAAATGTTTTTTATCTTAATGCACCTGCAGAGAGGAAAGAGTAAAGGTAACTTTAATTGTATGTTTCTCCTTCAATAAATTATAAATTCCTTCAGAACAAGGCCTGTGTCTTGGTGTTTATAATCCCGATATCTAGCACTGTGCCCAACTGAATGAATGAAGGATTAAATTTAGAAAGAATAAAGGTACAACTGGGAAATCTGAAACTGGAAAGATTTTAAAGTTGACTAGAATGTAAAATCACTTATCTATTGAGGCGGGTATTAGAAAGGCCCTCATCCATCTACCCACATTTAGTGCCACCAAAATCGGAATAGTGGCCAAACAAATCCTAAATCCAACCAATAATTCCAATGTTCTAAACTCCCTCAGGAGGTCAGCAAATAATTTCAAAATGTTGTAAGTATCAGAAATCTCATCAACATTCCTTACTTAATCAATCACTCTTCCAAATGTTGGTGAGCCCAACTCCATCTGGAAAGTATGACTGCTCAGGTGGACAGGCCAGCTCCTCTGACCGCCAAGCTGCCCTTCTGGACACTCTAAGCCCGCCCGTAGAGACAAGTGTCTGAACACGTCCCCACAGCAAACCCTGACTGAGCCCACAGAGTAACCCACACCACAGTGAGTCCACGGTCAGTTACGGCAGAAAGCGGGGGTGGGGGCGGGCGGGGGAGGCGGCAAAGGTGGGGAGTCACAGCCACACATGCCACATCGTCCGCAGTACCCAGGCACAGAGGCTGGAAGGTGGAGGACGGCACAGGGAGGATCACGTCTGGACGCACCTGGACAGAGGGAAGAGTGAAGAAAGGTGACTCCCCGCACGGAGGCCCCTCCCCCTCCAGCAAGACCACCACCTACACCAGCGTCTCAGGGACACTCCTCTGCCACTGTCACACGCTTTAGCACAGCTATGCCATCCACATCGTTATTCACTTAGTATTATTCTTTAAACCTTTAAAACTTTGAACTCTGAACTCATTTTAGACAGAGTTGCAGAAATGATATAGTGAGTTCCCTAATCCCCTCGGTCTCTTACCCTAGTCCCCCTTCATAACCAGACTGCAATTAGCAAGAACAGGAAATTAACATGGGGCCAATATCACTAACTGAACCACAAATTTCATTAGACATTTACCAATTTTTACACTGAAGATCCCTGCCCGTTCTAGGGTCCCATCCAGGGTCCTACACTGAAGTTAATTCCCTTTTTTTTCCTACTCCTTTACCGATCCATAGCAGTTCCTCCACCTTTCCCTTTTGTATCTTGGACTCTCCTCCTCAATCCGAGCTTTTCCAATATTCTCGTACAATTAGAGAGAGGTTATGCAATGATGATGGCATTAGACGTTACTGCATACGGTAAAATACACCAGCTATGCCTCCATACTTACATAATCAAATAAATATATAAACAAGAGAGAAGAAAAATCTCTTCTCACAGAATGCAGTTAATAAAAGGAGGAGAGGGGCGCCTGGGTGGCGCAGTCGGTTGAGCGTCCGACTTCAGCCAGGTCACGATCTCGCGGTCCGTGAGTTCGAGCCCCGCGTCAGGCTCTGGGCTGATGGCTCGGAGCCTGGAGCCTGTTTCCGATTCTGTGTCTCCCTCTCTCTCTGCCCCTCCCCCGTTCATGCTCTGTCTCTCTCTGTCCCAAAAATAAATTAAAAATGTTGAAAAAAAAAATTTAAAAAAATAAAAAATAAAAAAATAAAAGGAGGAGAGAGGAAAGGCATCACCAAACACCACAGTAATAAACACTGCAGACAAGAGCTACGGAGACATGCTAAAGTTAGTGGACAGAGTTTGAGGAAAAAAACAGGATTTGCCTGATCTCAAAGTACCTCCTCAAGCACTTTATCAACTACTACGGGACAGACAGCGAACGTGGAGAACCCCGCAGACACCACCCAGGTGACCGGGCCCACCAGCGCGAAGGCACGAGGCCACCACGAGCCCTACGGTACTGCTGCCTTGAGCTCCAGTTCCTCCTAAAACTCAACACCATGAAAACAAAACTGCATTGCTACATTTCAAATCAGCTAAATTAAAAAGGAAACACTGGATCACAATTATCAGAAACTAAGTTCCTGGGGTGCCCGGGTGGCTCAGTCGGTTGAGCATCCGACTTTGGCTCAGATCATGATCTCACGGTTCGTGGGTTCGAGCCCCACATCGGGCTCTGCGCTGACAGCTCGGAGCCTGGAACTGCTTCGGATTCTGGGTGTCCCTGTCTCTCTGCCCCTCCCCTGCTTGTACTCTGTCTCTTTCTCTCTCTCAAAAATAAATAAACATCAAAAAATTTTTTTAAATAAATGAAAGATAAAAATTAAAAAAAAGAAACTAAGTTCCTCAAAGCAAAAGAACAGTTTACCATCCCAATAAAGGAGTATGAGGTGCTATGTAAAGCTTCAGAGGAAGATAAGTCTATAATTTTATTTTTTAATTTTGATATTGAACACCACAGAGAATACAAACTCACATGTCCATCATTAGATCAGGCAAATGTTATTTATTCCCCTTCTCTGACAGAATTGGATTCTGAAAATGAATTCCTAACCAGAACACCAGGTGTGGCTATGGTTCAACAAACTTCAGTTTCAAGAAAGCGTCCAGGGCCCGACCTTCTGAATGCGCCCTTTTATTTGGTACTAGTCTCGGGGTGATTTTAGAAAAGGGATGGGGCTTGTGCCCACCCACTCACCCTGCTCAGGGACACCTTCACTCAACTCCGTACGCGTGGTATTCAAAGTACTTTCTTCAAGTTGTTCCCAATTCTTTCCCCCACAGTCAAGATGTACTTCCCATGGCTCAAGGTAAAAAAAAGGTTTACATCACAAAGATCTGACGCTCCTCTTGAAGTGACGGACAAGAGGAGACCTTTCTGCTCTCAGGATGGAGAGAAGAGGGTGTTGGTCACGACTGCCCCCATCTTCACAAAGCTAGAGGACTAAATCCCCTACGCAGGAGTGACGAACGGACGCTCTGTTAGGTACTCCTCTCAAACACGGGCAAGGGACAAGACCACCCTTCGGCTAGGAGAGGCTATCTAGCTTCTGCTGCGGGACCTCGCTGGACCAAACCCCCTACTGGACCACCACGGCGTCTGGCCCAGCTCTGCTTTTCCACAACACCACACATTACGTCTATGTTACTGTCTGTCACAAAGTCATCAATGGGTTTTAAAAGGTTAAGAAGATTAAAAGAGGAGCTAGACAGAAGTTAGACTTGTTTATTTATTCAGCTCATGTTCATCTCAAAGCATCAGTGAGCGCCTCAGTGTGTACAGACCAGCTCTGTCTTCCCTGGAGACTGAAAACTGGCCATACTTGTCTCTAAGTGATCCTCGAACTAACTCACTGGACAAGGAGGTTTTTTGCTTTGTTACCAAAGTCACTTTTCATCATACCTTTGGCCAATTAGCAGCTTAGCCTTTGTAATTAAATACAATACCCCAGATGAAGCGTTCTCAACTTTTCATTAATTTAATTCACCGTCCCATTCTGCACTTACTTTCAGGCTGTTCAGAAATCTTTCCTGTTTGTTCCCCCAAAGTTTAACGGTTTAGGGGTGGTATGCCTTATGGTTTCAAAATAAAGCTTGAGCACGGTGCTTTTACATGGAGACCGGGCTCATAATGGGATAGGTTCACTCTCTCAGCCAGCGCATGAGAAGCCACGTCTCAAAAATCTTATCATTTGTTTGATCTGTGCTTCCTCCTATGCAGGCTGTAAGCTTACGAGACTAAAAAGCTAGTTCCAGGGGCTCGCTAATGTGGTCCTTATTATAAATGAAGACATATGATGACAATCATAATTATCCTTAGTGCCTTAATTTACAAGACAATCTTGACCTTCAGACTTCAAAAATGACATATTTTTCTGTTGTTATAAAACCCAATCCACGTCAGGCACAGCAGTCGGGTGGGAAAAAATACAGGCACAGACATAATCCCAATTTGCTATCACCAATACCTGTGTGTAGCTCACACTAGCAAAATAACTATCAATTCCTGAAAGTGAAATTCATCAGGCTGCTAGAAAAATAAACCCCACGACAATGCATAGGGAGGCTCAGTGGACAGAAATGCACACTAGCCACACGGGCCGTGTATGTAGTCCATACTCTGTATGCCCATATTCCCAAACTGCAGCCACCAAACACTGACACCTGGCTGACAACCCCCTACTCTGACCTCATCATGAGCAAGCATTTCAGAGAAATCACGGATCTGACACCCTAGTTATACTGAAATTAACACTGCTCAGTTTTTACAATGTGCCTTCATGTGCCACCTAAATCATCACACACCATACTTTGGGACAAACAGTGACCTACACTAATGAGGCTAAAGCATGATCAAGCAGGTCAAATTCAGAGTCTCCAGGGAGACTCAAATGGAAAGAAAGATCAGCATGTGACGAAGGTAGCATTTCAAATCTATATAGAATGTGTATTATTTAATAACTATTACTGGAAAAACTGGGTGACCTAAATAAATAACAATGTAGCTTTAGTCTATACGTCAAAATAGATCCCTAGGGCTCCTGGGTGGTTCAGCTGGTTAAGCGCCCTCAGTTTTGACTCAGGTCATGATCTCATGGTTTGTGAGTTCAAGCCCCACATGCCTGCTTGGGATTCTCGCTCTCTCCCCCACTCTCTCAAAATAAATTAATAAACTTAAAAAAAAAAA